>NW_026113503.1:0-20445 GCF_024323335.1 Lathyrus oleraceus
CCACTTAGGAAAGAATATTAGATGATTCAATCGACATGGTAGAAAATTTAACAGCTCTTTGAAAATAATATTATATATATTCTATATATATATAAAAGCAGAGAGAGAGAGATAGAGATAGAGATGTAAGATAGAAACCCATTTTCCTTTGGACTTTGATCAAGCAATAATAAGCATATCCAGACATCTTAAAGATAAAGGCATCAAATAAGATAGTCATATCCAATCAAGCATTCTAATAGCTAGTAGTCTTCAACTTCTTCTCTTATAGCAGATGAAATATTACTTGTGGTGAACTCATAAGCAATCATCAGACTTCAACAATAATAACAGTATAACAATTAAGCATAAAGACAAAGTAGCAATTGAATCTAAGGTATCCAAGGTCTTGCATCAGCTGAAAGTCACTGTCAAAGATAGCTCATTCTCAAATGTTGGCATTGGCCAAGTCCTTTAGCATATGGAATGTTTCCTAATTCTAAGTCTGAAAGTTCAGATCAAGTCCCAACAGTCCATCAAATGTTTTTTAGGGTTTTTGTTGTTATTAGGTATTTTAGGGCCCTAAGACAAAAACAAAAAAATACATAAACAAATATGTACAAACACAAGATATGGCTCAAGTGAGCAAAGTGAAAAAGGACTTAAACATAAATAAGTTATATGAAATGTAAATGGTAATGAATGATAAATGACTGAAATTTAAATTGCATAAAGTAAATGACTTGAAAGTAAAATCAAAATGAACAAGAGTTAGTCAATGGTTAGTCAAATGTTAGTGTTGAATTTTAATTGATTAAGTCATTCTTTGGAGAACACTCAACCATTCATTCACAAGCATGAATCCTTGAACCAATACATCTTCCATGAGAAGGGCTCCAACTTGGATAATTCAACAAGTATGCCAATAGCTCTCATGAAAGGAAAAAAAGTGTCAAGTCTCCACACAATTCCATGAAGAATGGGAGACTTACAATCTCACTTACTAGAATGATGTGCTTTGAGGGTCAAATTTAGCTCTATGTTAAGCAACCATAATTGGACTTATGTAGAAGTCACAACTATCTGAGGCCAGGAAATAAAAATATAGGTGTAAATGCATGTTAGAGATTTGGTACAAAGAACCAAACTCCTAAGACATACCACACACTAAAAGAAAATGGAAGGGACCTATCTCAATTAAACTTGTATTGATTCATCTGACGCAAGGTCATTGATGAATCAATTAACATTTAGATATTAGAGATTTCATTGGTCAAATGAGAGAATGGGGAAGAATATGGATGAAGATGAAGATGAAGAGGGAAGGGGAAGTAGAAACACAAATTGATCATGAGAGGAATTTCATCTGATCAATACCATCCATTCATTTTGGGAGATGAAATATACATTTCATCAATCCCCTAAATCTAATGGTTTTGATCAAACAAAAGTCAAATCAACCATGACCAAGGCCAAAATAGAAAGTCAAAACACAAGACCATAAAAATGGCTCAACATAATTTTTAAACATTTAATCAATTCAAAATAACATTAAATTGAATTAAAGAGCATTTCAATTTGGTCAAAACCTCAAATCCCTTCAAAACACCAAATAAATGGCCCATGGTTTATCCTAGGAAAAACAAGGTCAAAGGACCTTATACAAAAAAATTCACAATTTTTAGAAAGTTAGAAGTATTTTTAAACAATTAAAAATATGCACAAAAACATTTAATTCATGAAAAATACCAAAATTAATCCAAAATAATTTTAATTCAGAATATGGAAGATAAAAATATTTAAAGATTTTTGGTGAAAGTCACATATTTTTTGGATTCAAAATGAAATTTCTATGAATTAAATAAAATAAGGCTATTAAACGAAAATTCAGAAAATACAAAAAAGCAAGGGCCATCAGATATCCCTCATTAATTGAAGTGGCAAATCTGATGGCCAAGCGTGTGCGTTCCATGGTGAACCTGAGTCAATGCATCACACGCGTGGTAATCAGAACCAAAGGCAAAGATTAAAATATTTTGAAAGGATCATATGGTTTGGAAGGTACCAACGCACCAACAGAGCCCTATCTCCGGTCATCTTCTCCGGTGGATCTCACCGGACTGGTCCACCACAAACCATCACAAAAATGAAAACCAAGGACATGATTTTAAAGGAAAAATGCTCAGGAGCTCAAATCTGACCTCCATTTCATCCAATTCCAAGTATATTGAAAGACACATGAATTTGAAATTTGAGGTTCATGATCTAAGTTGCTTCGATTTGACCTCAAAGCAACTCAATCTTGTTGACTACATTGGTAGGACTTCATACCACCAATAATCAAGCAAAATAGTTGAGAAATAAGGGAGAATCGAATAAGAGAAGTTTGAGAAAAATCACCTTCGGGTAGCTTCAATTCAGCTTGATCTTGCTTCCGATTTGCCTTGGCTAGCCTCTAGAAGCTTGTAGGAAGTGAAATGGACCAAAGAGAGGCTTGGATTCTTGGATTTTAAATCTCAAAACAGAAGGAGAATTGAAACTCGATTTCAAGGGAAATCTTCAAGTTTATCCTTTAATGGAGGCTATGCATGCAAGGGTTCAAAGTTGGGCAAAATGGATCCTCATTCTGATCCCAATGGTCATGTATATATAGCCTAGCAAGTTGCTTTTCACACACTTTCAAATTTTTCCAATTTTAGAAACTTTGGTGCATGGATGCATGGGTAATGATTTGGGCACAATTCATGCACAATGGATCTTGTAGCATTAACATGTAAGCATGCAAAAGGAAATGGACAATTGAATTCAAATCTTGCCAAAACAAACTATGAAAGGAACCTTGCGCAAGTCCCTGAAATTCTCCAAATGAAGTGATCTTGAACTTTTAGAAATGTGACATCAAGGGGAACAACTTTGATGTTGAACACTTTTCCATTTGAGCCTTGGGTCATGATGATTTTAAGGTGGAAGTTTGAGAAATCAAGCATAATTGAAAATTTTCTAAGTACCAAGTCAAATGACCACTTCTTCCACCTTGAATAACTTTTGCTATGAGCTTCAAATGTAAATGGTTTCTTCACAAAAGTTGTATCTATTTAAATACTCTTAAATTGGTAACAAATTTGACCTCATTTAGATTTGGCATGAGGGAGTTATGCATTTTAGAAGTTGAGGAAAATTGCTTCTTCAATGGTAATGGCCCAAAATGACCTATAATGTATCCTCTTGGAACATGCCCTTGCAAGTTGAATTTGACATTTCTCAAAGAATTAAAGTTGGAGAGTATATCTTGAAATGTATCATGAAACTTTGATGGCCTTCATATCATAAAAATTGAACAAGTTATGGTCCTTGGAAATTGACCTCCTAACTAGGGCACAAACAAAATGACCTATAATCTTTCACCATAAAAAATGACTTTCCAAGCAAAACTAGCTCTTGATGTAAACATGAAATTTGTTTGGAATGTAATAAGGAGTAACTTTTACCTTGGAATCATTTTCATGTGACAAAAATTGTAGGAGATAAGGTCTAGGGAACCCCAGTTTTGACCAGTTGACTTTCTCTGGTCAACCTCTTTGAACCAACTTGCAAACTTGAAGTTCTCTTGATCTTTGGGATTCATGGAGGATAATATGTGCATAATATGATGTTAATTAAGTATACCTTGATATATTGGACCAATTATTGAAGAAACTTACTAAGGAAGTCACATAAGATACCTAGATGAATTAGGGCTTCCAAGGCAAACAAGCTTCAAGCTCTTGATGATTTCTTGATCCAAATGATAAATGAAGAACATGGGGATCCATATATAACGTTTAGAACCAATGTGAACCATATCTTGATTGATATTCTTTCATTGAGGGTCTCAAACCCTAGTTGTGAGCTTGATGAGGCATTGGTGGATGCACACACTACCTACAAAAGAAACAAAGCTATTCATAGACATATTTTTTGTATTTTGGTTAGTAAACAAATAAAAATTAAGTATGATAAATCAAATGTGCTTGGTGATCTCTCCTAATGAAAACCCAATGAATGAGGGGTAAAGAGGATGCCAAGGTGTGATCCCAAAGCCAATGCATATGATGAGATAGCATGAGGGATCTTAGGGTAAAAATTGGGGTCTTAAAGTGATCCCAAGGATGGTAAGATCCTGAAGAGTGGAATTCAGTAACTTCCCTAAGTCGGATTTTCTTATACAACAGCGCCCCAGCATCACATTGCAAGAGTGGTAGAACCCTAACTAATCTCGATCAGCATCTCCATCTTGTTGAGATTATCCGAGTATCTGGTTGTACTGTATTATCAATCTTGTGCCTTTGCATTTATTTTGTCAGCATAATCATACACGTGTGCATAGTATCATGATGTTTATTTGCATGTTTTGCATTTTGCAATAATTCCTCACCACTCTCTGGAACTTTTCTTCCCGCGGAGTGTGGGCGTCCTCTCTCCAATAGAGTGTCGACGTTAAGCGAAAAGGTTTATCCTTTCCTTTCTAATCCCCACCGAGTATGATCCTCATGGAAAATGTTTCTTTAGTTTTTGTTGGTGTAAGCCCTAGGCCAATACTTTTGGTACTTGTATCGAATTATTTATTAAGAATAAAAAGGCTTTTTTCTTTATTATATTTATTTAATAAAGTCCCTAGAATAGCTAGTCCGTTTAATGTATCAAGTGTGACTTAATCATGAGATCCCATTAAACATAAGGACTCTATTCTTAAAATATTCGTAGTCGAGCTTTATTGTGAAGTGGGATAACATTAAAGCATTAAGATTATTATGTATATAGACTGATGATCACATCTCATGGATCATGGATAAGAAGTTATCAAGTCTTAAACATAGGTATGAATATTAGGAGTAATATTTATACTGGATTGACCCGCTATGAGAATACTATATAGAATGTTATGCAAAGTTTCATAAGTTATTATCATGGTGATAGTGGTGTATACCACCCTTCGACCTGAAACCACTATGGACCCTAGATGTAGATAGTTGATGGGTACTCCATGAAGCATGATGAGGGACATGAGTGACCTAGATGGAATTTGTTCATCCTGCGTAATAGGATAAATCTTTAAGGGCCGAATATTAAACTGGACAAGGATGACACGGTCTATGCCTTGTGTTCAATATAGACATAAGAGCAAAAGGGTAATTATACACAAAAGTATTATCACAAGAGGGATTTGTCAGATCACATGAAATTTCGTGCTTGGGTAGCAGTGATGTCTTGCTAGATACCGCTCACTATTTATTATGTTAAATATGTGATTTAATATAATTGCTAATGTCGAGAAAACCTACATGGTCACACACAAAAGGACAAATTGATGAGAGATAGAGTAAATAAGGAACATCGTAAGGTACGGTGCACTGAAGTGAATTGTGGAACATCGTAATGTACGGTGCACTTAAGTAGAATACAAAATATGGTAAGGTACCACACGCTTAAGTGATTTTTTGGTATACCATAAGATATGGGACACATACACTTAAGTGGGCTTTTTAGATTGCAGCCCACACAAGTGGTTCTATAAATAGAACCCTTGTACCAAAGCATTTTATTAGATGAAATTTCGTTTCTCTCTCTCTTTCTCTCTCACTCAAAGCCTTCGTTCGTAGCAACTAGTACTGAGACTGAAGGAATTCGTTCGTGTGGACTACCATTCAACGTTCGTGATCACTCCTTAGATTTGCATCAAAGGTTTTAATCACCACAAGGGATAACGATTTCTATCACTGATCATGCCCATTTGTAAGGATCACTAAGGAGAAAATTTTAATTTCCGCTACGTTTTGGATCACCATTCTCCTTCAGTGGTATTAGAGCCACTTACGAAACCATGCATCTGATAGCTGTTTATTTTCTGTATTTTCTGCATTAATATGATAAAAAGACATAATGAATTAAATAATAAATGAGTAATTAAATTTGGCATCATGTGTGGATGATTTGGATGATTGATGTTGACTATGCTTCGAAATTCGACGTTAGTATGGTGAAGTAGCGATACATCGATCGTCCATAGGTTACACAATTAAGATCGATCAAGTTATACATATGATATAAGTAATTCTGATGCAAAATACGACATATATGATATATTGTTTCTATTTCGTTCATTCAAACACTTAATGATTGATATTCCTTTGAGCGATCAATGGTCATTTACTTCGGAATCCAACATTAGTATGGTGAAGCAATGACGTGTTGATCAACCATATTGAATCATCAATCGAGGTGTGTTTAATGGTATGAAATTGATGCATTATGGTTCATGGCAGTACAAGGGTTATGCTATCAAAGAGTTATGCGATTAGGGTTGTGACTGTGCAAGATTTGTGCTTTAAAGTATCAAGTGTCGATGCGAAAACGGTATCGGTTTCAAATGAATTGTTCATTAAAATTTTGCACTGGGGCGCTGCCCCTGATAGTGGAACCCCCAACTAACTTTGGGTAGTGTAATCAATCGCTGAAACTTAATTTGGTTTATTTAATTAACATAATTTAAATTAATAATAATAATATGTTTATTATTATTGTCTGGTGGTGATAAGTTATGGCCTTAGTTTTCCTTTATTCTGTTTTAGGATTTTAAAATACGGCATGCGTGTCGTGCCTCTCTTTTAATCTCTTAATGTAACTTCTTTTCTCATCTCACTCCCTCGTTGTAGCACCTCAAATTTGCACCTCCCATTTGTACATTCATTTCATTTTTAGGTCATTAACATTGCATTCACATTGCATAGTCCATGGCATTGCATCAGTCAAAACTGATCAGGAGAATCCATCTGTGCAAGAGAGCAAGAGCATTTCCATGAGATGAAGGCCCTATGATTGTTCCAATGAGATTACATGAATCAAGGATCATTTTGAAGCAACTTGACCAAAGGCTAGAGGTTCAAAGTCCACAGTGCATGATCAAGTCATCTGAGGCCCATAAAAGTCAACTGCAAGTCAACTGAGGGCTATGAGATGGAGAAATGGATTGAGACACTTCATTCATGTCCCAAATAAGGTTATTCAACATGTCAAACATCTACCTTGAAGATTTGAAGCCAGATCAAAAGTTTCCCAAAATGAAAAGTGACCTGTAATTTGAAAGTTTCCAAAAATGGCAAGTTTTTGGACCAACTTCAACTCAACTTTCCAACATCAAAGAAGCTTCAATTTAAATTTTGTCCAACATGAAAGTTGAAGATCTTTCTCTCCAATTTCGAAAAAGTCCAAGATCATGAATTTCTAATGAATGGTTAAGGAGTTATGATCAAATCATGGCAAAGTGTGCTTGAAACTTCAAATGGCCATATCTTTTGAACCAAGACTCCAAATTTGGTGGTTCTTTTTGCATTTTTCTTCTCATGTCATGAGGTTTCCAAACCAACCATCACATTGCTTGAAATGTTATCACATGAGCATTTGCATATCCAAGTCAATTTTGGAGGGAAAATTGGAAATTTAAAAATGGTGCATTGTATGGACTTTCTACCATTACCATTGAGTTTAAAAATGGATTTTGAGTGAAAATAATGGGCTTGGTGTACTATTCACGTGTACATCTCATGCATGAGGTGAAAATGCGAATTTGTGCATGCACCTTATACTCCCTTAATCCCAATTAAACATGGCTTAGTGTTAATTTCAGAATGATTAGCAAGGCATATAAAAGCTTAATCACAACTGCATTGCTCACAACTCACACTTTCAGATCTAGATCTAAAATTTTTCTCAAATTTTTCTCTCACAAAGAACTTCAAGATTCTTCACATAAACCTCATTTCTCTTGGTGAATTCATGATCATAGAGTGTTTTTAAGTAAGATTGAACGTGCATCTTGTGGATTTCTGCTCAAAATCTTGCATACTTGAAGCTTGAAGGTTTAATGGCAAATTCAAATTCAGCTGGATTCACACGTGTTTGAGCTTCCAATTCTTCATCAATCATCTCCACAAGACTTCTGGAATTGATCTGGACCATTACAAGCCTTGGAACGTGCAAAACAAGATTCTGCTCTTCAAGAGGTATGATTTTCGACCTTCATAATTCTTCAATTCATGAGCATATTCGTGTAGATCTTTGATTGATGAGAATTCTGGTAGAAAAATCGTGTGAAATGGAGCATTATTGACTGAGTTATGTGCATTTGAAGTTTTGCATCCAAAAATGTTTTTGCACGATTTGAACTTGTTATGATGTTTTAGAATAAATTGTTAGTTGATCTATGATGTACATGGAATAAGGATTTGAATGATATAAAAATCTTTAAGTTCTGGACATTTCTGGATTTTCTGGAAAATTGATGCATGAAGTTCATCGTGTTCATCTTCTTCCTCATAAAGAAGATGAAGATTCATGCGTTCTGGAGATTTACGGCGGTTCCTGGAGAATAGCGGCTGTTTCAAGCGACGTTTTCTAGAAACTTTCGCTGGCTTAGGGTTCTTAAGGAAACGGTGGTGTGTTTTGGTAATTAGCGCGCCACTTTCAAATTTTGACTAGGTTCGATCCTCAGCGAGGACAATATTTCAAATTGTTCATCATTTTAGTGCTTTCCCTCCATTTCCATATGCCATGTTCATTTTTGAATTTCATTTTGTATGCTAACTTCATAAAATCATATAAAATTGGAAAATGCATCAATTCATCTCCAATTTTTTACAAAATGTTCCTTAGAATGTCTAGTTTTTAATGATCATGAATTTGAAAGTTGTGCCTGGCTGGAATTTTATTTGCTCTAGGTTGATTGCTCATAGGTGCATTTGTGACATTGCCTTACTCTTTCTATCATGAAATGCTTCATTTTAATCTAATGGACTTGAAATTTTACATGCTGATTCTAGACACATTGATGGATGTTTTAGGCTTGGTCTGGTATTTTTCTCATGTACCAATTCTGTTTTATGCTTGTGTTTGCAAGGTGTGACAATTTGTGTCACACCTTTGGTTGTTCAACTTGTGCAATTTGATTTCCATGCCAAATGACTTCTAATGCTTCTGATTTTTTGTGTGATGATCATGTTAGATGTGTTGAATGTTCATGAAGTTTTCCAGAATTATTTGAATCACTTCTGTTTTGATTGGGAATTTTCACTCATAATGTTCAAATGCATGCCTTGAATTGGTCATTGACTTCTCTTGCCTACCAAATGGACTTGCTTATTGATTATGGTTTGGTCCTTTTTAGGACTTGTTCTTGATTGGTTAAATATGATTCATGTTGAGTTTGAAGTTCTGTTTTGGCTTTTTGATCCCCTTTTGACCCTAGGCTTTGACCTAGTGGTTTGTTACTTACATTTGAGTTGTGAGTTTCAGGTTCAAGTGTGCATCTCCATGATTGATGTTGCTCCTTCATTTGAGCTTTATCATTTGTTGTTATTGGCTAACATTTTCTGTTTGTAGGCTTTGAAAACCATTCACTTGTGCTTGTGGCTCATGTATTGCCTATTGGGTTGTCTGTCTGATATTTTGATAGTTGTTGACTATTTTCGGAGTATTGTACTGATTGGTTTAGCTGTTTCCACAGGTACCTAAGTTGCTTTAAGTTCATTTGAACTTTGCTTTGCTTGCTTGTGGTTGGCATACCACTGAGGTATAATTCCTTAATCTTCATGTAGTCTGGAAGACCTACTGTTATTGGTAGGCACCTGTCTGAAGCCCTCCTTAAGAGGCAATGCTTGTGTTTGTTTAATTTGTGCCAAGTAGGTTAAGTCCTCTTAAGAGGCAATTGGCAGATAAAAGGGATGTGCAATCCATCCCCTGCTATTCAGTTGTGTCACTCACTTTGCTCACACCATGTGTTGATGCATTGTGAGTAAGAACCCAAAATCTTGTCCATAGAGTCAGTCATTTGTGGAGAAGAGTTCCTTCATTCTGAACTCCCATACTTTCTATTTTCAAGCTCTCCCAGGCCAGGGATAAGAGCTGTGAGGTCTTACCCTCACTTCCTATTTCATTTGCTTCACCCTAACTCTCAATGTTAGGGTTAAGAGCTAAAAACACCCCATTCCAATTGGTTTGTTTCTACAGCCTAGCCTTGTATGAGCCATTTGTTTGCATATAGTGTGTGTGCTTGCTTTATGTGCTTGTATTTGCTTGATTGTGCTGTGTTTAGGCTAGCTTGCTTCCTGTACAAGTTAGGATAGAGACCTCAACATAGGGATCATATGCATGACAACTTCTAGGCTCGAGTCGTAGTCTCCCTAGTAGTTTGTTATCTCCCTGGTCTCTGGTTAGGTTAGAAGTTCTTTCCCTGTTAAGGGGAACTACGTCGCCCTGATCCTCATACCAGATGAGGTACGTAGGCAGGAGATGAGCTGATCTCTCTGGGCGCCTTTTTTCTTTTTCACACCTTTGTGTGTGTTTGGAGTCTGACGTAAGCCCAGCAATTGGCAGTCGGTTTCCTGTCTGTGTCTCTTTGTTTGGAGTCTGACGTAAGTCCAGCGATTGGCAGTTGGTTTCTGTGTGTGTGTTTTGTGGTTCGGAGTCTGATGTAAGTCCAGCGATTGGCCTTCGGTTTCCATGTTTGCCTGTTTGTGTGGAATCTGACGTAAGTCCAACGATTGGCAGTCGGTTTCCTGTTTGTGTTTTGTTTGACGTGCGTTAGCCGAGCTACGAGTGCTCTGATTCTTTCTCTGGTTAGAGAAGATACGTATGCATAGGATGCGACATCCTAGCGAGCACGTTTCCCCTGTTCCCGAACTACGTCGACTCTGATGTCTGTGTCTGACAGACTACGTAGGCCAGGAGGATGCGATATCCTGCCGAGTCCCGTTTCTTCCGTCTTTCATCTGTGTTGTTTCCAGCGTGTGTGCAGTGTTTGAGCAGTCTTTAGCAACCTTTCTTTCTATTCTTTCTGAGCGTGGATCCCGTCGAGTACGACGGATGCGTAGGGGTGCTAATACCTTCCCTTCGCATAACCGACTCCCGATCCCATCAATCTCCAGTCGCTAGACCATGTCCTTTCCAGGTTTACTTTGAGCGTTTCCTTTCCCTCCTTTGGGATAAATAACGCACGGTGGCGGCTCTGTTGTTTCTTTTTCCCACAGATTTTTCGCGTAATGCGACAGCTGGCGACTCTGCTGGGGACTATCCCGAGAAGTTGACCTATTGCTGGTCCATCTTCCCTAAGCGAGTCAATCCTAGCGCTCTTTAGGATAGTTGTGGTTGCTTTTACTGCTTTGTTTATTGTATTATTAGTATGATGTGATTGTATATATGTGCATTATGTGTTTGCATGCATCATTTATCATTGTGCTGGCTGTCTATTTCTCTGTTGGGGTGGGAGTTACAAGAGGTAAAAGGCCCAATACCCAGGCTATGAGTGAACTTTAGGACACCTAGGAATATAGTGATTCATGGGAAGCGGGTGGTATTGTGCCACTTAGCGGAACATGGTATCACGAGCAGTTCAGATTCTGATGGGGTATTATCGATACATACATCGGGTGTGCACATGATGATATTCTTGAAAGGGTTGTTTATCCTGCGTTTCTCTTGACTTTACCCTGGCCTAGATGACACCCGTGAGTGGGGAGGGAATGAATCATTACAGGTACAGTTGGTGACTATTGATCAGTTGGTGACTTGATCTGTTGGTGACTCTTGGTCCTGTTGGTGACTATTGGTTCCCGTTGGTGACTTGGTTCAGAGATATGGGTCTCAGATGACTTTGGGTTTCAGATGACTTTGTGGTTCCGAATTCAAGCCGAAGTTTTGATCCTGTGCCATGGGATGCACAGCCCAACCAGTCATAGTTGCATCATTTGCATCATAGCATGTTTATTTTCGAAAAAATAATGCAAAAAAAATGATGATGAAAAAAAAGAAGAAAAAAGTTAACCCGCATGTGCATATCCTTTATCAGGATCATTCATGATAAAATATAGTACCCATATCATGCATATCATGCACATATCATTCTTGCATTACAGACATGCTTGGGAGAGGCTTCTCACTCTGGTTCCTGTTTGAGGCAGGATTGCTGATCGTCGTCCGCACTGCTACGCTACGAGACTGAATCAACAGAGAAGTATGGACCAAGTTCAAGCTGAGTTGGTTGAGATGAGGGCTAACATGACCCAATTTATGAGCATGATGCAGGGGGTCGTTCAAGGGCAAGAGGAGCTGCGTGCCTTAGCCCAGAGACAGGAAGTTGTGGTTCCACCGGTCAACCGTGCTTCACCAGAGGGGGTCCTTGTTAATGACACTGTTACTGCTGCTATTCCTGTCAAAACTATGCTATGGGTGATGAGTTGAGGGGTATCAGGATCAATGTACAACCTATTGTTGCAGAGACTGCTAATGTCAGAGCAACCCGTGCTCCGGTTCGCCATCCTGCTCCGTTGGTAGACAGACAGACAGACAGGAGGACATGTTTACTCTCCTCAGTGAGGATGATGGAGTTGTAAGGACTGAAGAGAGGGATAGGAAGGTTGATGCCCTTGTTGAGAAAATTCGTGTCATGGAGTGTCAGAACTCTTTGGGATTTGATGTTACCGATATGCTTGGTTGTGGGGGTTGAGGATCCCTTACAAGTTCAAGGCGCCGTCCTTTGACAAATATAATGGCACTTCTTGTCCTCGCACCCATGTGCAAGCTTATTATAGAAAGATCTCCGCATACACTGATGATGAGAAGATGTGGATGTACTTTTTCCAAGACAACTTGTCTGGAGCGTCTTTGGACTGGTACATGGATCAGAAGAAAGAATCAGTCAGGAGCTGGAGAGATCTTGGGTGAAGCCTTCTTGAGGAAATACAAGCACAACATGGACATGGCTCCAAGCCGAACCCAACTGCAGAGTTTGTGTCAGAAGAGATGGCGAGAGCTTCAAAGAATACGCCCAGAGGTGGCGTGAGTTAGCTGCGCAAGAGTTCAACCTCCGATGTTGGAGAGAGAGCTGACTGATATGTTCATCGGGACCTTGCAGGGTGTGTTCATGGACCGCATGGGGAGTTGCCCGTTCAGTAGCTTTTCTGATGTTGTTGTCTGTGGGGAGAGGACTGAGAGTCTCATTAAAGCAGGAAAGATACAAGATCCTGGATCTTCAAGTTCTTCGAGTTCCAAGAAACCATTCCCTGGGGCACCCAAAAAGGGAGAGGGTGGAATAAATGCTGTGCATCATCAGAGGAATGTAAACAGAGGACAGTTTCGTCAGGTTGCTGCTGTGCTGTGACTATTCAGCAACTCAACACACAGCAGAGAAGACTGGCTCAGCAATATCAGCATCAGCAACATCGTCCTCAACAGCAGGCTTACCAGCCTCACAATGGTAATCAAGCTGGTACGAGTAATGAGAGGAAGAAGATCATTTTTGACCCGATTCCTATGTCGTACGCAGAACTGTATCCCTCTTTGATAGAGCGGAACTTGATTACTCCCAGAGACCCGCCGGCTATACTCGTCAACCCTCGGTGGTGGTATAAGCCTGATCAACATTGTGTTTATCACTCGGGTGCTCCTGGTCATGATGTGGATAGTTGCTTTCAGTTGAAGATTAAGGTGCAAGACCTTATGAGATCAGGTATCCTGAGCTTCGAGGACTTAGGTCCCAATGTTAATCGAGCCTGAAAAAAGCAAATCCCGGGCTGATGGTGGCTGTTCTTCTGAGGTCTTCAACGAAAAAGAGTCGTTCAAGAGTAGAGGTGTTATCCACGTCAATCAGAGTGGGGAAGCTGCTGATGCAAAGGATACTGACATTTGTCATCCCTGGCGGGATCTGCCACAATTGGGTCGCTGTGGACGTTCCTACAGTCATTCCTAAGTCAGAGTAATAATCACTTTTGTTTAAAACCCTTCTCCCATGCCAAAAGGAGAAGTGATGACATTGTTGGCAAAATAAATACAATGATATTTTCATTCAAATAAAAGCATGTTAAACATTTGTTTTTCCATTTGTTTTCCCTTTTCGCTTTTTGCATGAAATTGGTGATCACAAAAAACCCTAAAAACAAGAATAAAAGCAATCTTTTCATCTGCATAACGATTGTCTTGTTTGTTTTCCAAAAAGCTTTTATATTCAAAATCATTATGCAGGTTGATTTCTAAACCCATTGAACATAATGATCCAACGCCATCTCCCAACTTTGAATTCCCTGTATTCGAAGCAAGGATAAGAAGATGATGTTGAAGGGATTCCTGACGAGATTTCCCGACTTCTTGGGCAAGAAAAGAAGATCACTAAGCTGTATCTCGAGAATCAGCAAAACAGTCCAACTGGGGCATTACAAAAAAAAAAACAAAAAAAAAAGAGGAGGGTCAAAATCAAAATCAAGAAAGAAGAAAAAGAAAGAAACAAAAGAGAAATAGCACCCTCAAAGTCCCAAGTTGACTAATGCTGAATGGATTTAGAGTCGCTACGACCAACTGAATCTGATCAAAAAGAAGAGATTAACTGCCATGTATCATGGTCAGTCATATCAGCAGAGAATGAAGAAAGCATTCGATAAGAAGGTCGAGCCTCGTGTGTTCCGAGAAAGTGACCTCGTGCTCAAGAAAGTCTTGTCTTTCGCGCCCGATTCCAGGGGCAAGTGAACCCCAAACTATGAATGTCCATATGTAGTTAAGAGAGCCTTTTCAGGCGGTGCTTTGACACTTACAACAATGGATGGGGAGGATTTCACTCGTCCTGTGAATTCAGATGCAGTCAAGAAATACTTCGCCTAAAACAAAAAGCAGAATAGCTCGCTAAGTTGAACACCCGAAAGGGCGACTTAGGCAAAAAGGAGCGTCTCGGTGGATTGAAAACCCGAAAGGGCGATCCAGGCAAAAGTTAGAGACATTGAAAAAAAATAATTTGCATCCCGCTAGATTGAGCACCTCACACTGGGGCAATCTAGGCAAAAATTAGGGATTTGGCAAGTAACTACATCCTGACAAGACCGTGTTCTACATCTGTCATCCGCCAGGAATTCTCGATTCGTCGTCGACTGAAGCTTCGAATACATCGAAATTCGGAATTGGTGGAGAAAAGGTCATTATGTTCAATGTAGCCCTCTCCAATATATATCACCGATTTCAAACTTGTACAGATCTATGGAGTCTCGCCCTTTGCAGACTAACATTCCATCAAATCAATTTGAGCTTTTATCCAATTATTTGCACTCTTATTTGTTTCAATTCAACAAATGTTTTGCATGTTTTAATTGATAAAGTATCATTGTTTTCAAAATAAACAACTTTTTCACAAATTGTTCTTAGACAAAGTGAACATTCACAATGATGGAAGGATACTTAGGAGATCCGCAGTGCTCTCCAAGGGTGGTATGATTACCAACAGGTATGATATTTGTTCGTATCTCGAGCATAACTGTATCTTTTTCCTGTAGAACCTCTTATGGTTTCTCCTCAGCAAGGTTGCTCAGTGTAGTGTTGGTTGAAGTTGTTCATCTTCATGTCCCCGGCAGTGCAACATTCTTCCTCCAAATCCTTGTTAGCCCCTATTGTGGTGCATCCCCAATAGAGTGCTGTTTGAGCCCTATTGTGGGGCATCCCCAGCAAGTTTGCTGTTGGAACACTTTTGTGGGCCAGTTCCAAGCAGAGTGTTTACTGAAGACTTCAACTTTCGTCTCTCCAGCAGAGCGGTCTTCTCCTCCCCAGCATGGGTGCTTTTCTTCGGAAGATTCAGTATTTGGTGGATCGACATCCCGGTACTCCGTCATTTCCTCGGATAGATCCTCAACAGAGTTTGGCATGATGAACCTTATCTATGCCTATCTATCCTCATCAGAGATCTGGTTGCTTCTTGGTATCTCTGATCTCCTACATGAGTTTCTATTGTGGCGTTTCTGCTTGTGTTGTGAACTCTTTTCTCCGATTGTGATTGATGATCCCTCCGGAAGCCTATTGTGGCCTTCCTCCCCTGCAGGATGATGTTGTTCCCTGATGTCCCAGTCTCCAGCAGGTTTTCTTTGCTCTCTTGTGATTATGGCCTTCCCTCTGGAAGAGTAGCACCGGATGGTTGATTCCTGGACCTATGTGTGTTAAACATGTCTGTTTGTCAGCATTCATCATACATTCCTCATGCATAATGCATACATGCATAATCATAACATTCAGATACTCATGTTGCATCTTTTGCCCATATCTGTTGATGGTTGTCTCCTGCTAATTGGTGATACAGATCTCCCCAGTAGATCCTCCCCTAGCAGATGTGGGTGTGTCTGATCTTTCCATATAGAGTCGACCCCTTAAGCAGAAAGTGTCTGTCATTTCCTTCTGCGCTCCCCACTGAGTTATATCCTCGTGGATGACGGTTGTTTCCGTTCCCTCCCTGTACACATAACGGATGGGTTTTCCCTATTGAGTTCTTTCCTCATTAGGATGAGTCTTGATTCAGTATGCCTTTTTGGATCGATCCTAAACTGGCTTCCTTGTGGATGTCTCTTGTGCTTCCCTATGGTGTAAATGAATAGTTGCTCACTAACCGACACTCATTCATCTTATCCTCAGCGGAATTTGTGGCTTCTACCTACTAACCGGTAGTTGTAAGTCCTATCTGTGGTTTTTTCTACCTACTAACCGGTAGTTATAAATCCCACTTTCATCCCCTAGAAGAGGTAACCTTTGTGGTTCATTCTGGTTGTTGGCGGATTTTGCAGTCTTCTACCTACTACTCGGTAGTTGTAAATCCTTTTTTCTCACTCTGTCCCTCAGCAGATTGTTTGTTGGTTTCTACCTACGAACCGGTAGTAAGTCCTATCTTTGTGGTCTTCTACTTATCAACCGGTAGATGTAATCCCCTCTTTGTGGTTATCATTATCCAGTTTTCGGTATTGACAGTCCTTTCCCTTTTGGATATTTGCTTTGATTAAGCAATCTTATCCCCAGCGGGTCTTCCCCTCCTTTGGATAATTGCTCCGAGTAAGCCATTTTATCCTCAGCGGGTCCTCTTTCATTCACCGTTTGCCGGTAATGTTTGTGGTTTCCCCTTTTGATTGGTCATCTTTACATACTCAGTCTGGTATCCCGATGCCTTTCTTTTCGGTTGATTTATCCTTTGACAACCTACAACCCGGTTATGGATGATCTTCCATGCGAGAGTATTATCTACGTTTTGACGGCTATAGATAATATATCTCATGCGCTCTTTGGTTGAAGTCTTGTCCTTCCCAGTGGAGTAAGATTCGTATTCCTTGTGGAATCGAATATCCATCCTTTAACAAGTTTGCTTTCGCTCTCTGCAGGATGATGAGTGTTTTGGAACACACACCAATTCACGTTTTCGGTTGATTTATCCTTTAACAACCTACAACCCGGTTATGGATAATCTTCCATGCGAGTATATATCTACGTTTTGACGGCTATAAATAATATGTCTCATGCGCTCTTCAGTCGAAGCCTTGTCCTTCCCAGTCGAGTAGTAGATTCGTATTCCTTGTGGAATCGAATGTCCATCCTTTAACAAGTTTGCTTTCGCTCTCTTCAGGATGATGAGTGTTTTGGAACACACACCAATTCATGATTTCGGTCGATTTATCCTTTGACAACCTACAACCCGGTTATGGATAATCTTCCTTGCGAGTATATTATCTACGTTTTGACGGCTATAGATAATATATCTCATGCGCTCTTTGGTCGAAGTCTCGTCCTTCCAGTTGAGTAAGATTTGTATTCCTTGTGGAATCGAATATCCATCCTTTAACAAGTTTGCCTTCGCTCTCTTCAGGATGATGAGTGTTTTGGAACACACACCAATTCACGATTTCGGTCGATTTATCCTTTGACAACCTACAACCGGTTATGGATGATCTTCCATGCGAGTATATTATCTACGTTTTTGACGGCTATAGATAATATATCTCATGCGCTCTTTGTTGTTGACCCTTTGTTTGTTTCCCCAACTGAGTAAGATTCGTATTCCTTGTGGAATTGAATGTCCATCCTCTAACAAGATTGCTTTGCTAGCTCTCTTCAGGATGATGAGTGTTTTGGAACACAAACCAGTTCACGCCTTGGTCGGTCACCTGTTATATGCCTACGATCCGGTATCCTTGGTGTTCCTTCTTCCTGCTCCCTATTGCGACCTTGGTCCCCTGTGGAGTCAGATTTTTCCTGAGTCGAAGTATACCTTTTCCAGGTTTTCCTCAGATGTCTTTGGTTGATTGATATATCTCACCCGTACACTGGCTTGGATATTCATTCTTCCAAAGCTTGTTACCTACTAGCCGGTAACACCTCACCAATTTCTTTTCCCATTCGTCCGTTGACGTCTGGTTGTATCTTTTCTTCCCAGTTCATCCGTTGATATCTGGTCACCTCTCCGTTGGTATCGATAAACGTCGAGTTTTTCCCATTCGTCCGTTGACATCTGGTTGAGTCTTTTCCCAGTCATCCGTTGATGTCTGGTCACCTTTCCGTTGGTGTCGATAAACGTCGAGCTTCTCCCGTTCGTCCGTTGACGTCTGGTTGAGTCCTTTCCCATTCATCCGTTGATGTCTGGTCACCTCTCCGTTGGTGTCGATAAACGTCGAGCTTCTCCCGTTCGTCCGTTGATGTTGGTTGAGTCTTCCCATTCATCCGTTGATGTCTGGTCACCTCTCCGTTGGTGTCGGTAAACGTCGAGTTTTTCCTAGTCGTCCGTAGGCGCCTAGTTGTGATTTCTTTGTTCCCATTCATCATCTTTCGATGTCTGGATGTGGTTCCTTTTTATGGAAAAATCAAAATCCCAGTGAAGTCGTTGATAAACGTCTTGTCTGGTCCCGTGATAAATATCAGATCCCAGTGGAAGCTGCCATTGGTGAACATTCTTCTCTTTGATCATCCACCGTAGAGTGCAAATTTCTACGGTTCTTTGGTATTCAATCCCTGTTTACCTTGAAGGTCTGACAACCGTTTCTCTCATCCGTTCAGGTTCCCAGTTAATTGAATAGGGGGCAGTGTAGCACCTCAAATTTGCACCTCCCATTTGTACATTCATTTCATTTTTAGGTCATTAACATTGCATTCACATTGCATAGTCCATGGCATTGCATCAGTCAAAACTGATCAGGAGAATCCATCTGTGCAAGAGAGCAAGAGCATTTCCATGAGATGAAGGCCCTATGGTTGTTCTAATGAGATTACATGAATCAAGGATCATTTTGAAGCAACTTGACCAAAGGCTAGAGGTTCAAAGTCCACAGTGCATGATCAAGTCATCTGAGGCCATAAAGTTCAATTGCAAGTCAACTGCAAGTCAACTGAGGGCATGAGATGGAGAAATGGATTGAGACACTTCATTCATGTCCCAAAGAAGGTTATTCAACATGTCAAACATCTACCTTGAAGATTTTGAAGCCAGATCAAAAGTTTCCCAAAATGGAAAGTGACCTGTAATTTGAAAGTTTCCAAAAATGGCAAGTTTTTGGACCAACTTCAACTCAACTTTCCAACATCAAAGAAGCTTCAAATGAAATTTTGTCCAACATGAAAGTTGAAGATCTTTCTCTCCAATTTCGAAAAAGTCCAAGATCATGAATAACTAATGAATGGTTAAGGAGTTATGATCAAATCATGGCAAAGTGTGCTTGAAACTTCAAAATGGCCATATCTTTTGAACCAAGACTCCAAATTTGGTGGTTCTTTTTGCATTGTTCTTCTCATGTCACGAGGTTTCCAAAACCAACCATCACATTGCTGAAATGTTATCACATGAGCATTTGCATATCCAAGTCAATTTTGGAGGGAAAATTGGAAATTTAAAAATGGTGCATTGTATGGACTTTCTACCATTACCATTGAGTTTAAAAATGGATTTTGAGTGAAAATAATGGGCTTGGTGTACTGTTCACGTGTACATCTCATGCATGAGGTGAAAATGCAAATTGTGCTTGCACCTTATACTCCCTTAATCCCAATTAAACATGGCTTAGTGTTAATTTCAGAATGATTAGCAAGGCATATAAAAGCTTAATCACAACTGCATTGCTCACAACTCACACTTTCAGATCTAGATCTAGAATTTTTCTTAAATTTTTCTCTCACAAAGAACATCAAGATTCTTCACATAAACCTCATTTCTCTTGGTGAATTCATGATAGAGTGTTTTTTAAGTAAGATTGAACGTGCATCTTGTGGATTTCTGCTCAAAATCTTGCATACTTGAAGCTTGAAGGTTTAATGGCAAATTCAAATTCAGCTGGATTCACACGTGTTTGAGCTTCCAATTCTTCATCAATCATCTCCACAAGACTTCTGGAATTGATCTGGACCATTACAAGCCTTGGAACGTGCAAATAAGATTCTGCTCTTCAAGAGGTTATGATTTTCGTCCTCATAATTCTTCAATTCATGAGCCTATTCGTGTAGATCTTTGATTGAATGAGAATTATTGGTAGAAAAATCGTTGTGTGTGAAATGGAGCATTATTGACTGAGTTATGTGCATTTGAAGTTTTGCATCCAAAAATGTTTTTGCACGATTTGAACTTGTTATGATGTTTTAAATTAAATTGTTAGTTGATCTATGATGTAC
>NW_026113504.1:0-20402 GCF_024323335.1 Lathyrus oleraceus
ATCATCATTTTCATCATCCCCAAATTCAATCAAATTTCATGGGTTTAACATCATCATTTTCATCATTCCCACAATTCAATCAAATTTCATGGGGTTTAACATCATCATTTTTATCATTCCCACAATTCAATCAAATTTCATGGGTTCAAAGTCAACATTTTCATCATTTCCACAATTCAATCAAATTTCATGGGTTTAACAACAACCTATCATCATTTCCACAATTCAATCAAATTTCATAGGTTTAACAAACACGTTTTCATCATTCACATAATCCAATCAAATTTCCTAGGTTTAACAACAACATTTCATCATTCACACAATTAATTAAATTTCAAGGGTTTAAACAACACATTTTCATCATTCCTACAATTCAATCAAAATTTCAGGGTTTTAACATCATCATTTTCATCATTCCCACAATTCAATCAAATTTCATGGGTTTAACATCATGATTTTTATCATTCCCACATTCAATCAAATTTCATGGGTTAAAAGTCAACATTTTCATCATTTCCACAATTCAAACAAATTTCATGGTTTAAAAACAACATTTTTGTTATTCACACAAGTCAATCAAATTTCATGGGTTTAACATTAACATTTCATCATTTCCACCATTAAATCAATTTCCTAGGTTTACAACAACATTTTCATCATGCACACAATTCAATTAAATTTCAAGGGTTTAACACAACATTTCCATAATTCCCACAATTCAATCTAATTTCATGGGTTTAACATCATCATTTTCTTCATCCCACAATTCAATCAAATTTCATGGGTTTGACCTCACATTTTCATCATTCCACAATTCAATCAAATTTTATGGTTTTCACATACATTTTCATTATTCACACAAGTCAATCAAAATTTCATGGGTTTAACATCAACATTTTCATCATTTCCAAAATTCAATTAATCTTTATGGGTTTAACAACAACATTTTCGTTATTCACACAATTCAATCAAATTTCATGGGTTTAACATCAACATTTCAACATTTCCACCATTCAATCAAAATTTCATAGGTTTAACAACAACATTTTCATCATTCACACAATTCAATCAAATTTAATGGGTATAACAACAACATTTTCATCATTCACACAGTTCAGTCAAATTTCATGGGTTTAACATCATCATTTTATCATTCCCACAACTCAATCAAATTTCATGGGTTTAACATCAATATATTCATCATTCCTACCACACAATCAAATTTCATTGGTTTAGCATCACATTTTCATCATTTCCAAAATTCAATCAATTTTATGGGTTTAACAACAACATTTTTGTTATTCACCCAATTCAATCAAATTTCATGGGTTTTAACATCAATATTTCATCATTTCCACCATTCAATCAAATTTCATAGATTTAACAACAACGTTTTCATCATAACACAATTCAATCAAATTTCATAGGTTTAAGAACAACAACTTGCAATCCTGCGCATCAATTCAATCAATTTCAGGAAGTTTAGCATCAACGTTTTCATTATTCACACAATTCAATCAAATTTCATGGGTATAACAACAACATTTTCATCATTCACACAGTTCAGTCAAATTTCATGGGTTTAACATCAACATTTTCATCATTCCCACAATTCAATCAAATTTCATGGGTTTAACGACAACATTTTTCTTCATCCACACATTCAATCAAATTTTATGGGTTTAACAACAAAATTTTCATCATTCACATAATTGAATCAAATTTCATGGTTTTAACAACAATATTTTCATTTATTCCCACAATTCAATCAAATTTCATGGGTTTAACATCATCATTTTCATCATCCCCACATTCAATCAAATTTCATGGTTTAACATCATCATTTTCATCATTCCCACAATTCAATCAAATTTCATGGGTTTAACATCATCATTTTTATCATTCCCACAATTCAATCAAATTTCATGGGTTCAAAGTCAATTTTCATCATTTCCACAATTCAATCAAATTTCATGGGTTAAAACACAACCTATCATCATTTCCACAATTCAATCAAATTTCATAGGTTTAACAACAACGTTTTTCATCATTCACATAATCCAATCAAATTTCCTAGGTTTAACAACAACATTTTCATCATTCACACAATTAAATTAAATTTCAAGGGTTAAAACACAACATTTTCATCATTCCTACATTCAATCAAATTTCACGGTTTTACATCATCATTTTCATCATTCCCACAATTCAATCAAATTTCATGGGTTTAACATCATGATTTTATCATTCCCACAATTCAATCAAATTTCATGGGTTAAAAGTCAACATTTTCATCATTTCCACAATTCAAACAAATTTGGGTTTAAAACAACATTTTTGTTATTCACACAAGTCAATCAAATTTCATGGGTTTAACATTAACATTTCATCATTTCCACCATTAAATCAAATTTCCTAGTTTAAACAATAACATTTTCATCATGCACACAATTCAATTAAATTTCATGGGTTTAACAACAACATTTCCATAATTCCCACAATTCAATCAAATTTCATGGGTTTAACATCATCATTTTCTTCATCCCCACAATTCAATCAAATTTCATGGGTTTGACCTCACATTTTCATCATTCCCACATTCAATCAAATTTTATGGTTTAACATAACATTTTCATTATTCACACAAGTCAATCAAATTTCATGGGTTTAACATCAACATTTCATCATTTCCAAAATTCAATTAAATTTTATGGGTTTAACAACAACATTTTCGTTATTCACACAATTCAATCAAATTTCATGGGTTTAACATCAACATTTCATCATTTCCACCATTCAATCAAATTTCATAGGTTTAACAACAACGTTTTCATCATTCACACAATTCAATCAAATTTCATAGCTTTAACAACAACATTTTCATCATTCACACAATTCAATCAAATTTAATGGGTATAACAACAACATTTTCATCATTCACACAGTTCAGTCAAATTTCATGGGTTTAACATCATCATTTTTATCATTCCCACAACTCAATCAAATTTCATGGGTTTAACATCAACATTTTCATCATTCCTACCACACAATCAAATTTCATGGGTTTAGCATCAACATTTTCATCATTTCCAAAATTCAATCAAATTTTATGGGTTTAACAACAACATTTTCGTTATTCACACAATTCAATCAATCAATTTCATGGTTTAACATCAACATTTCATCATTTCCACCATTCAATCAAATTTCATAGGTTTAACAACAACGTTTTCATCATTCACACAATTCAATCAAATTTCATAGGTTTAAACAACATTTTCATCATTCACACAATTCAATCAAATTTCATGGGTATAACAACAACATTTTCATCATTCACACAGTTCAGTCATATTTCATGGGTTTAACATCAACATTTTCATCATTCCCACAATTCAATCAAATTTCATGGGTTTAACAACAACATTTTCTTCATCCACACAATTCAATCAAATTTTATGGGTTTAACAACAAAAATTTTCATCATTCACATAATTCAATCAATTTCATGGTTTTAACAACAATATTTTCATTTATTCCCACAATTCAATCAATTTCATGGGTTTAACATCATCATTTTCATCATCCCCACAATTCAATCAAATTTCATGGGTTTAACATCATCATTTTCATCATTCCCACAATTCAATCAAATTTCATGGGTTTAACATCATCATTTTTATCATTCCCACAATTCAATCAAATTTCATGGGTTTAACATCAACATTTTCATCATTTCCACAATTCAATCAAATTTCATGGGTTTAACAACAACCTATCATCATTCCACAATTCAATCAAATTTCATAGGTTTAACAACAACGTTTTCATCATTCACATAATCCAATCAAATTTCCTAGGTTTAACAACAACATTTTCATCATTCACACAATTCAATTAAATTTCAAGGGTTTAACAACAACATTTTCATCATTCCTACAATTCAATCAAATTTCACGGTTTTAACATCATCATTTTCATCATTCCCACAATTCAATCAAATTTCATGGGTTTAACATCATGATTTTTATCATTCCCACAATTCAATCAAATTTCATGGGTTAAAAGTCAACATTTTCATCATTTCCACAATTCAATCAAATTTCATGGGTTTAAAAACAACATTTTGTTATTCACACAAGTCAATCAAATTTCATGGGTTTAACATTAACATTTCATCATTTCCACCATTAAATCAATTTCCTAGGTTTAACAACAACATTTTCATCATGCACACAATTCAATTAAATTTCAAGGGTTTAACAACAACATTTCCATAATTCCCACAATTCAATCTAATTTCATGGGTTTAACATCATCATTTTCTTCATCCCCACAATTCAATCAAATTTCATGGGTTTGACCTCACATTTTCATCATTCCCACAATTCAATCAAATTTTATGGGTTTAACAACAACATTTTCGTTATTCACACAATTCAATCAAATTTCATGGGTTAACATCAACATTTCAACATTTCCACCATTCAATCAAATTTCATAGGTTTAACAACAACATTTCATCATTCACAATCAATAAATTCAGGTTAACATCACATTTTCATCAGTCCCCAATTCAATCAAATTTCATAGGTTTAACAACAACATTTTCAGCATTCACACACAATCAAAAATTTAATGGGTATAACAACAACATTTCATCATTCACACAGTTCAATCAAATTTCATGGGTTTAACATCATCATTTTTATCATTCCCACAACTCAATCAAATTTCATGGGTTTAACAATCAACATTTTCATCATTTCCAAAATTCAATCAATTTTATGGGTTTAACACAACATTTTTCTTATTCACACAATTCAATCAAATTTCATGGGTTTAACATCAATATTCATCATTTCCACCATTCAATCAAATTTCATAGATTTAACAACAACGTTTTCATCATACACACAATTCAATCAAATTTCATAGGTTAAGAACAACATTTTCATTATTCCACAATTCAATCAATTTCATGGGTATAACAACAACATTTTCATCATTCACACAGTTCAGTCATATTTCATGGGTTTAACATCAACATTTTCATCATTCCCACAATTCAATCAAATTTCATGGGTTTAACGACAACATTTTCTTCATCCACACAATTCAATCAATTTTATGGGTTTAACAACAAAATTTTCATCATTCACATAATTGAATCAAATTTCATGGTTTTAACAACAATATTTTCATTCATTCCCACAATTCAATCAAATTTCATGGGTTTAACATCATCATTTTCATCATTCCCACAATTCAATCAATTTCATGGTTTAACATCAACATTTTCATCATTCCCACAATTCAATCAAATTTCATGGGTTTAACATCATCTTTTTATCATTCCCACAATTCAATCAAATTTCATGGGTTTAACATCAACATTTTCATCATTTCCACAATTCAATCAAATTTCATAGGTTTAACAACAACGTTTTCATCATTCACATAATCCAATCAAATTTCCTAGGTTTAACAACAACATTTTCATCATTCACACAATTAATTAAATTTCAAGGGTTTAACAACAACATTTTCATCATTCCTACAATTCAATCAAATTTCACGGTTTTAACATCATCATTTTCATCATTCCCACAATTCAATCAAATTTCATGGGTTTAACATCATCATTTTTATCATTCCCACAATTCAATCAAATTTCATGGGTTAAAAGTCAACATTTTCATCATTCCCACAATTCAATCAAATTTCATGGGTTTAACAACAACATTTTTGTTATTCACACAAGTCAATCAAATTTCATGGGTTTAACATTAACATTTCATCATTTCCACCATTAAATCAAATTTCCTAGGTTTAACAACAACATTTTCATCATGCACACAATTCAATTAAATTTCAAGGGTTTAACAACAACATTTCCATAATTCCCACAATTCAATCAAATTTCATGGGTTTAACATCATCATTTTCTTCATCCCCACAATTCAATCAAATTTCATGGGTTTGACCTCACATTTTCATCATTCCCACAATCAATCAAATTTTATGGGTTTAACAATAACATTTTCATTATTCACACAAGTCAATCAAATTTCATGGGTTTAACATCAACATTTTCATCATTTCCAAAATTCAATTAAATTTTATGGGTTTAACAACAACATTTTCGTTATTCACACAATTCAATCAAATTTCATGGGTTTAACATCAACATTTCATCATTTCCACCATTCAATCAAATTTCATAGGTTTAACAACAACGTTTTCATCATTCACACAATTCAATCAAATTTCATAGGTTTAACAACAACATTTTCATCATTCACACAATTCAATCAAATTTAATGGGTATAACAACAACATTTTCATCATTCACACAGTTCAGTCAAATTTCATGGGTTTAACATCATCATTTTTATCATTCCCACAACTCAATCAAATTTCATGGGTTTAACATCACATTTTCATCATTCCCAGAATTCAATCAAATTTCATGGGTTTAACAACAACATTTTTATTATTTACACAATTCAATCAAATTTCATGGGTTAAACATCAACATTTCATCATTTCCACCATTCAATCAAATTTCATAGGTTTAACTACAATGCTTTCATCATTCACACAATTCAATAAAATTTCATAGGTTTAACGACAACATTTTCATCATTCACACAATTCAATCAAATTTCATGGGTATAACAACAACATTTTCATCATTCACACAGTTCAGTCATATTTCATGGGTTTAACATCAACATTTTCATCATTCCCACAATTCAATCAAATTTCATGTGTTTAACGTCACATTTTCGTCATTCCCACAATTCAATCAAATTTTATGGGTTTAACATCAACATTTTCATCATTCCCACAATTCAATCAAATTTCATGGGTTTACATCATCATTTTCATCATCCCCACAATTCAATCAAATTTCATGGGTTTAACATCAACATTTTCATCATTCCCAAATTCAATCAAATTTCATGGGTTTAATCACAAAGTCAACATTTTCATCATTCCACAATTCAATCAAATTTCATGGGTTTAACAACACCTATCATCATTTCCACAATTCAATCAAATTTCATAGTTTAACAACAACGTTTTCATCATTCACATAACAATCATCAATCAAATCCTAGGTTTAACAACAACATTTTCATCATTCACACAATTAATTAATTTCAAGGGTTTAACAACAACATTTTCATCATTCCTACAATTCAATCAAATTTCACGGTTTTAACATCATCATTTTCATCATTCCCACAATTCAATCAAATTTCATGGGTTTAACATCATCATTTTTATCATTCCCACAATTCAATCAAATTTCATGGTTTAAAAAGTCAACATTTTCATCATTCCCACAATTCAATCAAATTTCATGGGTTTAACAACAACATTTTTGTTATTCACACAAGTCAATCAAATTTCATGGGTTTAACATTAACATTTCATCATTTCCACCATTAAATCAAATTTCCTAGGTTTAACAACAACATTTTCATCATGCACACAATTCAATTAAATTTCAAGGGTTTAACAACAACATTTCCATAATTCCCACAATTCAATCAAATTTCATGGGTTTAACATCATCATTTTCTTCATCCCCACAATTCAATCAAATTTCATGGGTTTGACCTCACATTTTCATCATTCCCACAATTCAATCAAATTTTATGGGTTTCACAACAATTTTCATTATTCACACAAGTCAATCAATTTCATGGTTTAACATCAACATTTTCATCATTTCCAAAATTCAATTAAATTTTATGGGTTTAACAACAACATTTTCGTTATTCACACAATTCAATCAAATTTCATGGGTTTAACATCAACATTTCATCATTTCCACCATTCAATCAAATTTCATAGGTTTAACAACAACATTTTCATCATTCACACAATTCAATCAAATTTCATAGGTTTAACAACAACATTTTCATCATTCACACAATTCAATCAAATTTAATTGGTTTAACAACAACATTTTCATCATTCACACAGTTCAGTCAAATTTCATGGGTTTAACATCATCATTTTTATCATTCCCACAACTCAATCAAATTTCATGGGTTTAACATCAATATATTCATCATTCCTACACACAATCAAATTTCATTGGTTTAGCATCAACATTTTCATCATTTCCAAAATTCAATCAAATTTTATGGGTTTAACAACAACATTTTCGTTATTCACACAATTCAATCAAATTTCATGGGTTTAACATCAACATTTCATCATTTCCACCATTCAATCAAATTTCATAGATTTAACAACAACGTTTTCATCATTCACACAATTCAATCAAATTTCATAGGTTTAAGAACAACATTTTCATCATTCACACAATTCAATCAAATTTCATGGGTATAACAACAACATTTTCATCATTCACACAGTTCAGTCATATTTCATGGGTTAACATCAACATTTTCATCATTCCCACAATTCAATCAAATTTCATGGTTTTACGACAACATTTTCTTCATCCACACAATTCAATCAAATTTTATGGGTTTAACAACAAATTTTCATCATTCACATAATTGAATCAAATTTCATGGTTTTAACAACAACATATTTTCATTTATTCCCACAATTCAATCAAATTTCATGGGTTTAACATCATCATTTTCATCATCCCCACAATTCAATCAAATTTCATGGGTTTAACATCATCATTTTCATCATTCCCACAATTCAATCAAATTTCATGGTTTAACATCATCATTTTTATCATTCCCACGATTCAATCAAATTTCATGGGTTAAAAGTCAACATTTACATCATTTCCACAATTCAATCAAATTTCATGGGTTTAACAACAACCTTTCATCATTTCCACAATTCAATCAAATTTCATAGGTTTAACAACAACGTTTTCATCATTCACATAATCCAATCAAATTTCCTAGGTTTAACAACAACATTTTCATCATTCACACAATTAAATTAAATTTCAAGGGTTTAACAACAACATTTTCATCATTCCTACAATTCAATCAAATTTCACGGTTTTAACATCATCATTTTCATCATTCCCACAATTCAATCAAATTTCATGGGTTTAACATCATGATTTTTATCATTCCCACAATTCAATCAAATTTCATGGGTTAAAAGTCAACATTTTCATCATTTCCACAATTCAAACAAATTTCATGGGTTTAAAAACAACATTTTGTTATTCACACAAGTCAATCAAATTTCATGGGTTTAACATTAACATTTCATAATTTCCACCATTAATCAAATTTCCTAGGTTTAACAACAACATTTTCATCATGCACACAATTCAATTAAATTTCAAGGGTTTAACAACAACATTTCCATAATTCCCACAATTCAATCTAATTTCATGGGTTTAACATCATCATTTTCTTCATCCCCACAATTCAATCAAATTTCATGGGTTTGACCTCACATTTTCATCATTCCCACAATTCAATCAAATTTTATGGGTTTAACAATAACATTTTCATTATTCACACAAGTCAATCAAATTTCATGGGTTAACATCAACATTTTCATCATTTCCAAAATTCAATTAATCTTTATGGTTTAACAACAACATTTTCGTTATTCACACAATTCAATCAAATTTCATGGGTTTAACATCAACATTTCATCATTTCCACCATTCAATCAAATTTCATAGGTTTAACAACAACGTTTTCATCATTCACACAATTCAATCAAATTTCATAGGTTTAACAACAACATTTTCATCATTCACACAATTCAATCAAATTTAATGGGTTAACAACAACATTTTCACCATTCACACACAGTTCAGTCAAATTTCATGGGTTAACATCATCATTTTTATCATTCCCACAACTCAATCAATTTCATGGGTTTAAACATCATATTTTCATCATTCCTACCACACAATCAAATTTCATGGTTTAGCATCAACATTTTCATCATTTCCGAATTCAATCAAATTTTATGGGTTTAACAACAACATTTTTGTTATTCACACAATTCAATCAAATTTCATGGGTTTAACATCAACATTTCATCATTTCCACCATTCAATCAAATTTCATAGATTTAACAACAACGTTTTCATCATTCACACAATTCAATCAAATTTCATAGGTTTAAGAACAACATTTTCATCATTCACACAATTCAATCAAATTTCATGGGTATAACAACAACATTTTCATCATTCACACAGTTCAGTCATTTTCATGGGTTTAACATCAACATTTTCATCATTCACAATTCAATCAAATTTCATGGGTTTAACGACAACATTTTCTTCATCCACACAATTCAATCAAATTTTATGGGTTTACAACAAAATTTTCATCATTCACATAATTCAATCAAATTTCATGGTTTTAACAACAATATTTTCATTTATTCCCACAATTCAATCAAATTGAATGGGTTTTAAATACATTTTCAAATTCCCAACAATGAAATCAAACTTATGGGTTTAACGAGAACATTTGTCATCATTCACACAGTTGAGTCAAATTCATGGGTTTAACATCATCATTTTCATCATCCCCACAATTCAATCAAATTTCATGGGTTTAACATCAACATTTTCATCATTCCCACAATTCAATCAAATTTCATGGGTTTAACATCAACATTTTATCATTCCCACAATTCAATCAAATTTCATGGGTTCAAAGTCAACATTTTCATCATTTCCACAATTCAATCAAATTTCATGGGTTTAACAACAACCTATCATCATTTCCACAATTCAATCAAATTTCATAGGTTTAACAACAACGTTTTCATCATTCACATAATCCAATCAAATTTCCTAGGTTTAACAACAACATTTTCATCATTCACACAATTAAATTAAATTTCAAGGGTTTAACAACAACATTTTCATCATTCCTACAATTCAATCAAATTTCACGGTTTTAACATCATCATTTTCATCATTCCCACAATTCAATCAAATTTCATGGGGTTTAACATCATGATTTTTATCATTCCCACAATTCAATCAAATTTCATGGGTTAAAAGTCAACATTTCATCATTTCCACAATTCAAACAAATTTCATGGGTTTAAAACAACATTTTTTGTTATTCACACAAGTCAATCAAATTTCATGGGTTTAACATTAACATTTCATCATTTCCACCATTAAATAAAATTCCTAGGTTTACAACACAACATTTTCATCATGCACACAATTCAATTAAATTTCAAGGGTTTAACAACAACATTTCCATAATTCCCACAATTCAATCAAATTTCATGGGTTTAACATCATCATTTTTTCATCCCCACAATTCAATCAAATTCATGGGTTGACCTCACATTTTCATCATTCCCACAATTCAATCAAATTTTATGGGTTTAACAATAACATTTTCATTATTCACACAAGTCAATCAAATTTCATGGGTTTAACATCAACATTTTCATCATTTCCAAAATTCAATTAATCTTTATGGGTTTAACAACAACATTTTCGTTATTCACACAATTCAATCAAATTTCATGGGTTTAACATCAACATTTCAACATTTCCACCATTCAATCAAATTTCATAGGTTTAACAACAACATTTTCATCATTCACACAATTCAATCAAATTTCATAGGTTTAACAACAACATTTTCATCATTCACACAATTCAATCAAATTTAATGGTATAACAACAACATTTTCATCATTCACACAGTTCAGTCAAATTTCATGGGTTTAACATCATCATTTTTATCATTCCCACAACTCAATCAAATTTCATGGTTTAACATCAATATATTCATCATTCCTACCACACAATCAAATTTCATTGGTGCATCAACATTTTCATCATTTCCAAAATTCAATCAATTTTATGGGTTTAACAACAACATTTTTGTTATTCACACAATTCAATCAAATTTCATGGGTTTAACATCATATCATCATTTCCACCATTCAATCAAATTTCATAGATTTAACAACAACGTTTTCATCATACACACAATTCAATCAAATTTCATAGGTTTAAGAACAACATTTTCATTATTCACACAATTCAATCAAATTTCATGGGTATAACAACAACATTTTCATCATTCACACAGTTCAGTCATATTTCATGGGTTTAACATCAACATTTTCATCATTCCCACAATTCAATCAAATTTCATGGGTTTAACGACAACATTTTCTTCATCCACACAATTCAATCAATTTTATGGGTTTAACAACAAAATTTTCATCATTCACATAATTGAATCAAATTTCATGGTTTTAACAACAATATTTTCATTTATTCCCACAATTCAATCAAATTTCATGGGTTTAACATCATCATTTTCATCATCCCCACAATTCAATCAAATTTCATGGGTTTAACATCATCATTTCATCATTCCCACAATTCAATCAAATTTCATGGGTTTAACATCATCATTTTTATCATTCCCACGATTCAATCAAATTTCATGGGTTCAAAGTCACATTTTCATTTTCCACAATTCAATCAAATTTCATGGGTTTAACAACAACCTATCATCATTTCCACAAATTCAATCAAATTTCTAGGTTTAACAACAACGTTTTCATCATTCACATAATCCAATCAAATTTCCTAGGTTTAACAACAACATTTTCATCATTCACACAATTAAATTAAATTTCAAGGGTTTAACAACAACATTTTCATCATTCCTACAATTCAATCAAATTTCACATGGTTTTAACATCATCATTTTCATCATTCCCACAATTCAATCAAATTTCATGGGTTTAACATCATCATTTTTATCATTCCCACAATTCAATCAAATTTCATGGGTTAAAAGTCAACATTTTCATCATTCCCACAATTCAATCAAATTTCATGGGTTTAACAACAACATTTTTGTTATTCACACAAGTCAATCAAATTTCATGGGTTTAACATTAACATTTCATCATTTCCACCATTAAATCAAATTTCCTAGGTTTAACAACAACATTTTCATCATGCACACAATTCAATTAAATTTCAAGGGTTTAACAACAACATTTCCATAATTCCCACAATTCAATCAAATTTCATGGGTTTAACATCATCATTTTCTTCATCCCCACAATTCAATCAAATTTCATGGGTTTGACCTCACATTTTCATCATTCCCACAATTCAATCAAATTTTATGGGTTTAACAATAACATTTTCATTATTCACACAAGTCAATCAAATTTCATGGTTTAACATCAACATTTTCATCATTTCCAAAATTCAATTAATCTTTATGGGTTTAACAACAACATTTTCGTTATTCACACAATAATCAGTTTTATGGTTTAACAACAAAATTTTTCATCATTACTTAAATCAATCAAATTTCATGGGTTTAACATCAACATTTCATCATTTCCACCATTCAATCAAATTTCATAGGTTTAACAACAACGTTTTCATCATTCACACAATTCAATCAAATTTCATAGGTTTAACAACAACATTTTCATCATTCACACAATTCAATCAAATTTAATGGGTATAACAACAACATTTTCACCATTCACACAGTTCAGTCAAATTTCATGGGTTTAACATCATCATTTTTATCATTCCCACAACTCAATCAAATTTCATGGGTTTAACCAATATATTCATCATTCCTACCACACAATCAAATTTCATTGGTTTAACATCAACATTTTCATCATTTCCAAAATTCAATCAAATTTTATGGGTTTAACAACAACATTTTTGTTATTCACACAATTCAATCAAATTTCATGGGTTTAACATCAACATTTCATCATTTCCACCATTCAATCAAATTTCATAGGTTTAACAACAACGTTTTCATCATTCACACAATTCAATCAAATTTCATAGGTTTAAGAACAACTTTTCATTATTCACACAATTCAATCAAATTTCATGGGTTAACCAACATTTTCATCATTCACACAGTTCAGTCAAATTTCATGGGTTTAACATCAACATTTTCATCATTCCCACAATTCAATCAAATTTCATGGGTTTAACGACAACATTTTCTTCATCCAATTCCCACAATTCAATCAAATTTCATGGGTTTAACATCATCATTTTCATCATCCCCACAATTCAATCAAATTTCATGGGTTTAACATCAACATTTTCATCATTCCCACAATTCAATCAAATTTCATGGGTTTAACATCATCATTTTTATCATTCCCACAATTCAATCAAATTTCATGGGTTTAACATCAACATTTTCATCATTTCCACAATTCAATCAAATTTCATGGGTTTAACAACAACCTATCATCATTTCCACAATTCAATCAAATTTCATAGGTTAACAACAACGTTTTCATCATTCACATAATCCAATCAAATTTCCTAGGTTTAACAACAACATTTTCATCATTCACACAATTAAATTAAATTTCAAGGGTTTAACAACAACATTTTCATCATTCCTACAATTCAATCAAATTTCACGGTTTTAACATCATCATTTTCATCATTCCCACAATTCAATCAATTTCATGGGTTTAACATCATGATTTTATCATTCCCACAATTCAATCAAATTTCATGGGTTAAAAGTCAACATTTTCATCATTTCCACAATTCAATCAAATTTCATGGGTTTAAAAACAACATTTTTGTTATTCACACAAGTCAATCAAATTTCATGGGTTTAACATTAACATTTCATCATTTCCACCATTAAATCAAATTTCCTAGGTTTAACAACAACATTTTCATCATGCACACAATTCAATTAAATTTCAAGGGTTTAACAACAACATTTCCATAATTCCCACAATTCAATCTAATTTCATGGGTTTAACATCATCATTTTTTCATCCCCACAATTCAATCAAATTTTCATGGGTTTGACCTCACATTTTCATCATTCCCACAATTCAATCAAATTTTATGGTTTAACAATAACATTTTCATTATTCACACAAGTCAATCAAATTTCATGGGTTTAACATCAACATTTTCATCATTTCCAAAATTCAATTAAATATTTATGGGTTTAACAACAACATTTTCGTTATTCACACAATTCAATCAAATTTCATGGGTTTAACATCAACATTTCATCATTTCCACCATTCAATCAAATTTCATAGGTTTAACAACAACATTTTCATCATTCACACAATTCAATCAAATTTCATAGGTTTAACAACAACATTTTCATCATTCACACAATTCAATCAAATTTAATGGGTATAACAACAACATTTTCATCATTCACACAGTTCAGTCAAATTTCATGGGTTTAACATCATCATTTTTATCATTCCCACAACTCAATCAAATTTCATGGGTTTAACATCAACATTTTCATCATTCCTACCACACAATCAAATTTCATGGGTTTAGCATCAACATTTTCATCATTTCCAAAATTCAATCAAATTTTAGGGGTTTAACAACAACATTTTGTTATTCACACAATTCAATCAAATTTCATGGTTTTAACATCAATATTTCATCATTTCCACCATTCAATCAAATTTCATAGTATTTACAACAACGTTTTCATCATTCACACAATTCAATCAAATTTCATAGGTTTAAGAACAACATTTTCATCATTCACACAATTCAATCAAATTTCATGGGTATAACAACAACATTTTCATCATTCACACAGTTCAGTCATATTTCATGGGTTTTAACATCAACATTTTCATCATTCCCACATTCCCACACAATTCAATCAATCAAATTTTATGGGTTTAACACAAATTTTTCATCATTCACATAATTGAATCAAATTTCATGGTTTTAACAACAATATTTTCATTTATTCCCACATTCAATCAAATTTCATGGGTTTAACATCATCATTTTCATCATCCCCACAATTCAATCAAATTTCATGGTTTAACATCATCATTTTCATCATTCCCACAATTCAATCAATTTCATGGGTTTAACATCAACCTATCATCATTCCACAATTCAATCAAATTTCATGGTTTTAACATCATCATTTTCATCATTCCCACAATTCAATCAAATTTCATGGGTTTAACATCATCATTTTTATCATTCCCACAATTCAATCAAATTTCATGGGTTAAAGTCAACATTTTCATCATTTCCACAATTCAAACAAATTTCATGGGTTTAAAACAACATTTTTGTTATTCACACAAGTCAATCAATTTCATGGTTTAACATTAACATTTCATACTTTCCACCATTAAATCAAATTTCCTAGGTTTAACAACAACATTTCATCATGCACACAATTCAATTAAATTTCAAGGGTTTAACAACAACATTTCCATAATTCCCACAATTCAATCAAATTTCATGGGTTTAACATCATCATTTTCTTCATCCCCACAATTCAATCAAATTTCATGGGTTTGACCTCACATTTTCATCATTCCCACAATTCAATCAAATTTTATGGGTTTAACAATAACATTTTCATTATTCACACAAGTCAATCAAATTTCATGGGTTTAACATCAACATTTTCATCATTTCCAAATTCAATCAACTTTATGGGTTTAACAACAACATTTTCGTTATTCACACAATTCAATCAAATTTCATGGGTTTACATCAACATTTCAACATTTCCACCATTCAATCAATTCATAGGTTTAACAACAACACTTTTCATCATTCACACAATTCAATCAAATTTCATAGGTTTAACAACAACATTTTCATCATTCACACAATTCAATCAAATTTTAATTTTCATGGGTTTAACATCATCATTTTTATCATTCCCACAACTCAATCAAATTTCATGGGTTTAACATCAATATATTCATCATTCCTACCACACAATCAAATTTCATTGGTTTAGCATCAACATTTTCATCATTTCCAAAATTCAATCAATTTTATGGGTTTAACAACACATTTTTGTTAATCACACAATTCAATCAAATTTCATGGGTTTAACATCAACATTTCATCATTTCCACCATTCAATCAAATTTCATAGATTTAACAACAACGTTTTCATCATACACACAATTCAATCAAATTTCATAGGTTTAAGCAAATCTTTTCATCCTTCACAATCATCAAACACCTTAGCAGGGATCCCTGGCCCCGATAACACACAAACATTTTCCTCCTTCATACAGTTCGTTCATATTCCTGGGTTTAAATCAAACATTTTCATCATCAATACAATACTCATTCCCACTGGGTTTAACAACATTTTCATTATTCACACAATTCAATCAAATTTCATGGGTATAACAACAACATTTTCATCATTCACAGTTCAGTCATATTTCATGGGTTTAACATCAACATTTTCATCATTCCCACAATTCAATCAAATTTCATGGGTTTAACGACACACATTTTCTTCATCCACACAATTCAATCAAATTTTATGGGTTTAACAACAAAATTTTCATCATTCACATAATTGAATCAAATTTCATGGTTTTAACAACAATATTTTCATTTATTCCCACAATTCAATCAAATTTCATGGGTTTAACATCATCATTTTCATCATCCCCCACAATTCAATCAAATTTCATGGGTTTAACATCATCATTTTCATCATTCCCACAATTCAATCAAATTTCATGGGTTTAACATCATCATTCAACACTTAAATCAAATTTCATGGGTCACCATCAACATTTATCATTCCCACAATTCAATCAATTTCATGGGTTTAACAACAACCTATCATCATTTCCACAATTCAATCAAATTTCATAGGTTTAACAACAACGTTTTCATCATTCACATAATCCAATCAATTTCCTAGGTTTAAACAACAACATTTTCATCATTCACACAATTAAATTAAATTTCAAGGGTTTACAACAACATTTTCATCATTCCTACAATTCAATCAAATTTCACGGTTTTAACATCATCATTTTCATCATTCCCACAATTCAATCAAATTTCATGGGTTTAACATCATGATTTTTATCATTCCCACAATTCAATCAAATTTCATGGTTTAAAAGTCAACATTTTCATCATTTCCACAATTCAAACAAATTTCATGGGTTTAAAAACAACATTTTTGTTATTCACACAAGTCAATCAAATTTCATGGGTTTAACATTAACATTTCATCATTTCCACCATTAAATCAAATTTCCTAGGTTTAACAACAACATTTTCATCATGCACACAATTCAATTAAATTTCAAGGGTTTAACAACAACATTTCCATAATTCCCACAATTCAATCTAATTTCATGGGTTTAACATCATCATTTTCTTCATCCCCACAATTCAATCAAATTTCATGGGTTTGACCTCACATTTTCATCATTCCCACAATTCAATCAAATTTTATGGGTTTAACAATAACATTTTCATTATTCACACAAGTCAATCAAATTTCATGGGTTTAACATCAACATTTTCATCATTTCCAAAATTCAATTAATTTTTATGGGTTTAACAACAACATTTTCGTTATTCACACAATTCAATCAAATTTCATGGGTTTAACATCAACATTTCAACATTTCCACCATTCAATCAAATTTCATAGGTTTAACAACAACATTTTCATCATTCACACAATTCAATCAAATTTCATAGGTTTAACAACAACATTTTCATCATTCACACAATTCAATCAAATTTAATGGGTATAACAACAACATTTTCATCATTCACACAGTTCAGTCAAATTTCATGGTTTAACATATCATTTTTATCATTCCCACAACTCAATCAAATTTCATGGGTTTAACATCAACATATTCATCATTCCTACCACACAATCAAATTTCATTGGTTTAGCATCAACATTTTCATCATTTCCAAAATTCAATCAATTTTATGGGTTTTACAACAACATTTTTGTTATTCACACAATTCAATCAAATTTCATGGGTTTAACATCAATATTCATCATTTCCACCATTCAATCAAATTTCATAGATTTAACAACAACGTTTTCATCATACACACAATTCAATCAAATTTCATAGGTTAAGAACAACATTTTCATTATTCACACAATTCAATCAAATTCATGGGTATAACAACAACATTTTCATCATTCACACAGTTCAGTCATATTTCATGGGTTTAACATCAACATTTTCATCATTCCCACAATTCAATCAAATTTCATGGGTTTAACGACAACATTTTCTTCATCCACACAATTCAATCAAATTTTATGGGTTTAACAACAAATCTTCTTATAACACAATTCAATCAAATATTTATCGGTTTAATAACATTTTCATCATTCACATAATTGAATCAAATTTCATGGTTTTAACAACAATATTTTCATTTATTCCCACAATTCAATCAAATTTCATGGGTTTACATCATCATTTTCATCATCCCCACAATTCAATCAAATTTCATGGTTTAACATCACATTTTCATCATTCCCACAATTCAATCAAATTTCATGGGTTTAACATCATCATTTTTATCATTCCCACGATTCAATCAAATTTCATGGGTTCAAAGTCAACATTTTCATCATTTCCACAATTCAATCAAATTTCATGGGTTTAACAACAACCTTTCATCATTTCCACAATTCAATCAAATTTCATAGGTTTAAGAACAACATTTTCATCATTCACATAATCCAATCAAATTCCTAGGTTTAACAACAACTTTTCATCATTCACACAATTCAATTAAATTTCAAGGGTTTAACAACCATTTTCATCATTCCTACAATTCAATCAAATTTCAATTTCACGGTTTTAACATCATCATTTTCATCATTCCCACAATTCAATCAAATTTCATGGGTTTAACATCATGATTTTTATCATTCCCACAATTCAATCAAATTTCATGGGTTAAAAGTCAACATTTTCATCATTTCCACAATTCAAACAAATTTCATGGGTTTAAAAACAACATTTTTGTTATTCACACAAGTCAATCAAATTTCATGGGTTTAACATTAACATTTCATAATTTCCACCATTAAATCAAATTTCCTAGGTTTAACAACAACATTTTCATCATGCACACAATTCAATTAAATTTCAAGGGTTTAAACAACATTTCCATAATTCCCACCAATTCAATCTAATTTCATGGGTTTAACATCATCATTTCTTCATCCCCACAATTCAATCAAATTTCATGGGTTTGACCTCACATTTTCATCATTCCCACAATTCAATCAATTTTATGGGTTTAACAAACATTTCATTATTCACACAAGTCAATCAAATTTCATGGGTTTAACTCAACATTTTCATCATTTCCAAAATTCAATTAATCTTTATGGTTTACAACAACATTTTCGTTATTCACACAATTCAATCAAATTTCATGGGTTTTAACATCAACATTTCACATTTCCACCATTCAATCAAATTTCATAGGTTTAACAACAACGTTTTCATCATTCACACAATTCAATCAAATTTCATAGGTTTAACAACAACATTTTCATCATTCACACAATTCAATCAAATTTAATGGGTATAACAACAACATTTTCACCATTCAC
>NW_026113505.1:0-20328 GCF_024323335.1 Lathyrus oleraceus
TTATTCAATTGTGTAAATGATGAAAATAGTGCTATTAAACCCTGAAAATTGATTGATTTGTGTGAATGATGAAATGTTGTTGTTAACCCATGAAATTTGATAAAAGTTTATGAATGATGAAAATGTTGTTGTTAAACCCATTAAATTCGATTGAATTGTGGGAATGATGAAAATCTTGCTGTTAAACCCTTGAAATTTGATTAAATTTTGGGAATGGTGGAAATGTTGTTGTTAAACCTATGAAATGATTGAATTGTGTAAATTATAAAACGTTGCTATTAAACCCATGAAATTTGATTGAATTGTGTCAATGATGAAAATGTTGCTGTAAAACCCAAGAAATTTGATTGAATTGTGAAAATGATGAAAAGTTGTTGTAAACTCATGAAAATTGATTAAATTATGCGCATGATGAAATTTGTTGTTGTTAAAACCCATGGAATTTGATTGAATTGTGGGAATGATGAAAATGTTACTGTTAAACCCAATGATATTTGATTGAATTGTGGGAATGATGAAAAGGTTGCTGTTAAACCATTAATTTGATTGAATTGTGGGAATGATGAAATGTTATATTTAAACCCTTGAAAATTGATTGAATTGTGGGATGATGAAATTGTTGCTCTTAAAACCATAAAATTTGATTGAATTGATGTAAATGACGAAAACGTTGCTATTACCCATGGAATTTGATTGAATTGTGGGAATGATGAAAATGTTGTTGTTAAACCAATAAAATTCAATTGATTGTGTGAATGATGAAGACTTTTTGTTCGAAACCCATGAAATAAGATTGAATTGTGTGAATGATGAAAATGTCATTGATAAACCCATGAAATTTATTCAATTGTGTAAATGATGAAAATAGTGCTATTAAACCCATGAAATTGATTGATTTGTGTGAATGATGAAAATGTTGTTGTTAAACCCATGAAATTTGATAAAGTTTATGAATGATGAAAATGTTGTTGTTAAACCCATTAAATTCGATTGAATTGTGGGAATGATGAAATCTTGCTGTTAAACCCTTGAAATTTGATTAATTGTGGGAATGGTGGAATGTTGTTGTTAAACCTATGAAATATGATTGAATTGTGTAAATTATAAAAATGTTGCTATTAAACCCATGGAATTGATTGAATTGTGTCAATGATGAAAATGTTTGTTAAACCCAAGAAATTTGATTGAATTGTGAAATGATGAAAAGTTGTTGTTAAACTCATGAAATTGATTAATTATGCGCATGATGAAATTGTTGTTGTTAAACCCATGGAATTGATTGAATTGCGGGAATGATGAAATGTTACTGTTAAACCCATGATATTTGATTGAATTTTGGAATGATGAAAATGTTGCTGTTAAACCCATGAAATTTGATTGAATTGTGGGAATGATGAAAATGTTATTGTTAAACCCGTGAAAATTGATTGAATTGTGGGAATGATAAAATTGTTGCTCTTAAAACCATTAAAATTTGATTGGAATTGGGTGAATGATGAAAACGTTGCTATTAACCCATGAAATTGATTGAATTTTGGGAATGATGAAAACGTTGTTGTTAAACCAGGAATTTGATTGAATTGTGGGAATGATGAAAATGTTACTGTTAAACCTAAAAATTGATTGAATTGTGGGAATGATGAAATTGTTGCTTTTAAAACCATTAAAATTTGATTAAATTGTGAATGATGAAAACACTGCTATTAAACCCATGGAATTTGATTGAATTGTGGGAATGATGAAATGTTGTTGTTAAACCAAGGAATTTGATTGAATTGTGGAATGATGAAAATGTTATGTTAAACCCGTAAAAATTGATTGAATTGTGGAATGATGAAATTGTTGCTCTTAAACCATAAAATTTGATTGAATTGAGTAAATGACGAAAACGCTGCTATTAACCCCATGAATTTGATTGAACTGTGGGAATGATGAAAAGTTGTTGTTAAACCAATTAAGTTCAATTGAATTGTGTGAATGATGAAGACTTTTTTGTTAAACCCATGAAATTAGATTGAATTGTGTGAATGATGAAAATGTTATTGATAAACCCATGAAATTTATTCAATTGTGTAAATGATGAAAATAGTGCTATTAAACCCATGAAAATTGATTGATTTGTGTGAATGATGAAAATGTTGTTGTTAAACCCATGAAATTTGATAAAAGTTTATGAATGATGAAAATGTTGTTGTTAAACCCATTAAATTCGATTGAATTGTGGAATGATGAAAATCTTGCTGTTAACCCCTTGAAATTTGATTAAATTTTGGGAATGGTGGAATGTTGTTGTTAAACCTATGAAATATGATTGAATTGTGTAAATTATAAAAACGTTGCTATTAAACCCATGAAATTTGATTGAATTGTGTCAATGATGAAATGTTGCTGTTAAACCCAAGAAATTTGATTGAATTGTGAAAATGATGAAAAGTTGTTGTTAAACTCATGAAAATTGATTAAATTATGCGCATGATGAAATTGTTGTTGTTAAACCCATGGAATTTGATTGACTTGTGGGAATGATGAAAATGTTACTGTTAAACCCATGATATTTGATTGAATTGTGGAATGATGATAAAAGGTTGCCCCTGTTGTTGTTAAACCAATTAAATTTGATTGTGTGAAGAATTGTGGGAATGATGAAAATGTTATATTAAACCCATGAAATTGATTGAATTGTGGGGCATTATCGATGAAATTGTTGCTCTTAACAAAACCATAAAATTTGATTGAATTGGAGTAAATGACGAAAACGTTTCTGTTAAACCCATGGAATTTGATTGAATTGTGGGAATGATTGAAAATGTTTGTTGTTTAAACCAATAAAATTCAATTGAATTGTGTGAATGATGAAGACTTTTTTGTTAAACCCATGAAATAAGATTTAATTGTGTGAATGATGAAAATGTCATTGATAACCCATGAAATTTATTCAATTGTGTAAATGAAAACAATGAAAATAGTGCTATTAAACCCATGAAATTGATTGATTTTTTTGGATTTGTGAATGATGAAAAGAAAAATGTTTTGTGTTGTTAAACCCATGAAATTTGATTTAAAAAGTTTATGAATGATGAAAATGTTGTTGTTTAAACCCATTAAATTCGATTTTTTTAATTGTGGGGACTCTGATTGAATTGTGGGAATGATGAAAATCTTGTTGTTAAACCCTTGAAATTTGATTAAATTGTGGGAATGGTGGAAATGTTGTTGTTAAACCTATGAATATGATTGAATTGTGTAAATTATAAAAATGTTGCTATTAAACCCTGGAATTTGATTGAATTGTGTCAATGATGAAAATGTTTTTGTTAAACCCAAGAAATTTGATTGAATTGTGAAATTGATGAAAAAGTTGTTGTTAAACTCATGAAAATGATTAAATTATGCGCATGATGAAATTGTTGTTGTTAAACCCTGAAATTTGATTGAATTGCGGAATGATGAAAATGTTACTGTTAAACCCATGATATTTGATTGAATTTTTGGAATGATGAAAAATGTTGCTGTTAAACTCATGAAATTTGATTGAATTGTGGGAATGATGAAATGTTATTGTTAAACCCGTGAAAATTGATTGAATTGTGGAATGATAAAATGTTGCTCTTAAAACCATTAAAATTTGATTGGATTGGGTGAATGATGAAAACGTTGCTATTAAACCCATGGAATATGATTGAATTTTGGGAATGATGAAAACGTTGTTGTTAAACCAAGGAAATTTGATTGAATTGTGGGAATGATGAAAATGTTACTGTTAAACCCGTAAAAATTGATTGAATTGTGGGAATGATGAAATTGTTGCTTTTAAAACCATTAAAATTTGATTAAAATGAGTGAATGATGAAAACACTGCTATTAAACCCATGGAATTTGATTGAATTGTGGGAATGATGAAAATGTTGTTGTTAAACCAAGAAAATTTGATTGAATTGTGGGATGATGAAATGTTACTGTTAACCCTAAAAATTGATTGAATTGTGGGAATGATGAAATTGTTGCTCTTAAAACCATAAAATTTGATTGAATTGAGTAAATGACGAAACGCTGCTATTAACCCATGGAATTTGATTGAACTGTGGGAATGATGAAAAGTTTGTTGTTAAACAATTAAGTTCAATTGAATTAGTGAATGATGAAGACTTTTTTGTTAACCCATGAAATTATTTGAATTGTGTGAATGATGAAAATGTTATTGATAACCCATGAAATTTATTCAATTGTGTAAATGATGAAAATAGTGCTATTAAACCCATGAAAATTGATTGATTTGTGTGAATGATGAAATGTTGTTGTTAAACCCATGAAATTTGATAAAAGTTTATGAATGATGAAAATGTTGTTGTTAAACCCTTAATTCGATTGAATTGTGGGAATGATGAAAATCTTGCTGTTAACCCCTTGAAATTTGATTAAATTTGGGAATGGTGGAAATGTGTTGTTAAACCTATGAAATATGATTGAATTGTGTAAATTATAAAACGTTGCTATTAAACCCATGAAATTTGATTGAATTGTGTCAATGATGAAAATGTTGCTGTAAACCCAAGAAATTTGATTGAATTGTGAAAATGATGAAAAGTTGTTGTTAAACTCATGAAAATTGATTAAATTATGCGCATGATGAAATTGTTGTTGTTAAACCCATGGAATTTGATTGAATTGTGGGAATGATGAAAATGTTACTGTTAAACCCATGATATTTGATTGAATTGTGGGAATGATGATAAGGTTGCTGTTAAACCAATTAAATTTGATTGAATTGTGGGAATGATGAAATTGTTGCTCTTAAAAGCATAAAATTTGATTGAATTGAGTAAATGACGAAAACGTTTCTGTTAACCCATGGAATTTGATTGAATTGTGGGAATGATGAAAATGTTGTTGTTAAACCAATAAAATCAATTGAATTGTGTGAATGATGAAGACTTTTTTGTTAAACCCATGAAATAAGATTGAATTGTGTGAATGATAAAAATCATTGATAAACCCATGAAATTTATTCAATTGTGTAAATGATGAAAATAGTGCTATTAAACCCATGAAATTGATTGATTTGTGTGAATGATGAAATGTTGTTGTTAAACCCATGAATTTGATAAAAGTTTATGAATGATGAAAATGTTGTTGTTAAACCCATTAATTCGATTGAATTGTGGGAATGATGAAATCTTGCTGTTAAACCCTTGAAATTTGATTAAATTGTGGAATGGTGGAAATGTTGTTGTTAAACCTATGAAATATGATTGAATTGTGTAAATTATAAAATGTTGCTATTAACCCCTGGAATTTGATTGAATTGTGTCAATGATGAAAATGTTGCTGTTAAAACCAAGAAATTTGATTGAATTGTGAAAATGATGAAAAAGTTGTTGTTAAACTCATGAAATTGATTAATTATGCGCATGATGAAATTGTTGTTGTTAAACCCTTGAAAATTGATTAATTGTGGGATGATGAAATGTTACTGTTTATTTCTTATAAACCCATGAATTTGATTGAATTTTTGGGAATGATCAAAAAATGTTATGCTGGTTAAACCCTTGAAATTGATTTTGAATTGTGGGTAAATCGATGAAAATGTTATTGTTAAACCCGTGAAATTGATTGAATTGTGGGAATGATAAAATTGTTGCTCTTAAACCATTAAAATTTGATTGGATTGGGTGAATGATGAAACGTTGCTATTAAACCCATGGATATGATTGAATTTTGGGAATGATGAAAACGTTGTTGTTAACCAAGGAAATTTGATTGAATTGTGGGAATGATGAAAATGTTACTGTTAAACCCGTAAAAATTGATTGAATTGTGGGAATGATGAAATTGTTGCTTTTAAAACCATTAAATTTGATTAAAATGAGTGAATGATGAAACACTGCTATTAAACCCATGGAATTTGATTGAATTGTGGGAATGATGAAAATGTTGTTGTTAACCAAGGAAATTTGATTGAATTGTGGGAATGATGAAAATGTTACTGTTAAACCCGAAAAATTGATTGAATTGTGGGAATGATGAATTGTTGCTCTTAAAACCATAAAATTGATTGAATTGAGTAAATGACGAAAACGCTGCTATTAAACCATGGAATTTGATTGAACTGTGGGAATGATGAAAAGGTTGTTGTTAAACCAATTAAGTTCAATTGATTATGTGAATGATGAAGACTTTTTGTTAAACCCATGAAATTAGATTGAATTGTGTGAATGATGAAATGTTATTGATAAACCCATGAAATTTATTGAATTGTGAAAATGATGAAAAAGTTGTTGTTAAACCCCATGGAAATTGATTGAATTGTGGGAATGATGAAAATGTAAATGTTGTTGTTAAACCAATCAATCAAGGAATTGGTGCCGCTGACGGACGTTGTGCTTAAACCCTGAATAATAAGATTGAATTGTGTGAATGATGAAATGTTGTGGGTAACAATAAAATTCAATTGAATTGTGTGAATGATGAAGACTTTTTTGTTAACACCCATGAAATAAGATTGAATTGTGTGAATAATAAAAATGTATTGATAAACCCATGAAATTTATCCAATTGTGTAATGATGAAAATAGTGCTCTTAACCCATGAAAATTGATTGATTTTTGTGAATGATGAAAATGTTGTTGTAAACCCATGAAATTTGATAAAATTTTATGATGATGAAAATGTTGTTGTTAAACCATTAATTTCGATTGAATTGGTGGGATGATGAAAATCTTGCTGTTAAACCCTTGAAATTTGATTAAATTGTGGGAATGGTGGAAATGTTGTTGTTAAAACCTATGAAATATGATTGAATTGTGTAAATTATAAAAAATGTTGCTATTAAACCCATGGAATTTGATTGAATTGTGTCAATGATGAAAATGTTGCAGTTAAACCCAAGAAATTTGATTGAATTGTGAAAATGATGAAAAAGTTGTTGTTAAACTCATGAAAATTGATTAAATTATGCGCATGATAAAATTGTTGTTGTTAAACCCTTGGAATTTGATTGAATTGCGGGAATGATGAAAATGATACTGTTAAACCCATGATATTTGATTGAATTTTTGGAATGATAAAAATGTTGCTGTTAAACTCATGAAATTTCATTGAATTGTGGAATGATGAAAATGTTATTGTTAAACCCGTGAAAATTGATTGAATTGTGGGAATGATAAAATTGTTGCTCTTAAACCCTTAAAATTTGATTGAATTGGGTGAATGATGAATTATGAAGATGAAATGTTGTTGTTAACCCTTTAATTCGATTGAATTGTGGAATGATGAAATCTTGCTGTTAAACCTTGAAATTTGATTAAATTATGGGAATGTGGAAATGTTTTTTTAAACCTATGAAATATGATTGAAATGTGTGAATTAGAAAACGTTGCTATTAAACCCATGGAATTTGATTGAATTGTGTTCAATGATTGACAATGTTGAGGTCAACCCCCAGAATTTGATTGACTTGTGAAATGAGAAAAAAGTTGTGTTTAAAACTCATGAATTGATTAAATTATTCGCATGAGTAAAATTGTTGTTGTTAAACCCTTGGATTTGATTGATTGCGGGAATGATAAAATGATACTGTTAAACCCATGATTTTGATTGCATTTGGGAATGATGAAAACGTTGTTGTTAAACCAAGGAATTTGATTGAATTGTGGGAATGATGAAATGTTACTGTTAAACCCGTAAAAATTGATTGAATTGTGGGAATGATGAAATTGTTGCTTTTAAAACCATTAAAACACTACAATTGATTAAAATGAGTGAATGATGAAACACTGCTATTAAACCCATGGAATTTGATTGAATTGTGGGAATGATGAAAACGTTGTTGTTAAACCAAGGAAATTTGATTGAATTGTGGGAATGATGAAAATGTTACTGTTAAACCCGTAAAAATTGATTGAATTGTGGGAATGATGAAATTGTTGCTCTTAAAACCATAAAATTTGATTGAATTGAGTAAATGACGAAAACGCTGCTATTAAACCCATGGAATTTGATTGAATTGTGGGAATGATGAAAAGGTTGTTGTTAAACCAATTAAGTTCAATTGAATTATGTGAATGATAAAGACTTTTTTGTTAAACCCATGAAATTAGATTGAATTGTGTGAATGATGAAAATGTTATTGATAAACCCATGAAATTTATTCAATTGTGTAAATGATGAAAATAGTGCTATTAAACCCATGAATTTGATTGAAATTGTGGGGAATGAATGAAAACTGTTTGTTTTTAAAACCAATAAAATTCAATTGATTGTGTGAAGATGAAGACTTTGTTGTAACCCAGGAAATAAGATTGATTGTGTTGATGCTGACAATTTATGATAAAAAACCCATGAAATTGATTGATTTGTGTGAATGATGAAAATGTTGTTGTTAAACCCATGAAATTTGATAAAGTTTATGAATGATGAAAATGTTGTTGTTAAACCCATTAATTCGATTGAATTGTGGGAATGATGAAAATCTTGCTGTTAAACCCTTGAAATTTGATTAAATTTTGGGAATGGTGGAAATGTTGTTGTTAAACCTATGAAATATGATTGAATTGTGTAAATTATAAAAAGGTTGCTATTAAACCCATGAAATTTGATTGAATTGTGTGAATGATGAAAATGTTGCGGTAAAACCCAAGAAATTTGATTGAATTGTGAAAATGATGAAAAAGTTGTTGTTAAACCCATGGAATTTGATTGAATTGTGGGAATGATGAAAATGTTACTGTTAAACCCATGATATTTGATTGAATTGTGGGAATGATGATAAGGTTGCTGTTAAACCAGTAAATTTGATTGAATTGTGGGAATGATGAAAATGTTATATTTAAACCATGAAAATTCATTGAATTGTGGGATCGATGAAATTGTTGCTCTTAAAACCATAAAATTTGATTGAATTGAGTAAATGACGAAAACGTTGCTCTTAAACCCATGTAATTTGATTGAATTGTGGGAATGATGAAAACGTTGTTGTTAAACCAATCAAATTCAATTGAATTGTGTGAATGATGAAGACTTTTTTGTTAAACCCTGAAATTAGATTGAATTGTGTGATGATAAAATGTTATTGATAAACCCATGAAATTTATTCAATTGTGTAAATGATGAAATAGTGCTATTAAACCCATGAAAATTGATTGATTTGTGTGAATGATGAAAATGTTGTTGTTAAACCCATGAATTTGATAAAGTTTATGAATGATGAAAATGTTTTGTTAAAACCCATTAAATTCGATTGAATTGTGGGAATGATGAAATTGTTGGCTCTTAAAAGCATAAAATTTGATTGAATTTGAGTAAATGACGAAAACTTGCTGTTAAACCTTGAAATTTGATTAAATTGTGGGAATGGTGGAAATGTTGTTGTTAAACCTATGAAATATTATTGAATTGTGTAAATTATAAAAATTTTGCTATTAAACCCATAAATTTGATTGAATTGTGTCAATGATGAAAATGTTGCTGTAAACCCAAGAAATTTGATTGAATTGTGCAAATGATGAAAAGTTGTTGTTAAACCCATGAAAATTGATTTAATTATGCGCATGATGAAAATGGTTGTTGTTAAACCCATGAAATTGATTAAATTATGACATGATGAAATGTTGTTGTTAAACCCATTATTTGATTGAATTTGTGGGAATGATGAAATGTTTTTGTTAAACCCATGAAAATTGATTGAATTGTGGGAATGATGAAAATGTTATTGTTAACCCTATGAATATGATTGAATTGTGTAAATTATAAAATGTTGCTATTAACCCGTGAAAATTGATTGAATTGTGGGAATGATAAAATTGTTGCTCTTAAAACCATTAAAATTTGATTGGATTGGGTGAATGATGAAAACGCTGCTATTAAACCCATGGAATTTGATTGAATTGTGGGAATGATGAAAGGTTGTTGTTAACCCAGGAAATTTGATTGAATTGTGGGAATGATGAAAATGTTACTGTTAAACCCGTGAAAATTGATTGAATTGTGGGAATGATGAAATTGTTGCTATTAAAACCATTAAAATTTGATTAAATTGAGTGAATGATGAAAACACTGCTATTAAACCCATGGAATTTGATTGAATTGTGGGAATGATGAAAATGTTGTTGTTAACCAAGGAAATTTGATTGAATTGTGGGAATGATGAAAATGTTACTGTTAAAACCCGTAAAAATTGATTGAATTGTGGGAATGATGAAATTGTTGCTCTTAAAACCATAAAATTTGATTGAATTGAGTGAATGACGAACGCTGCTATTAAACCCATGGAATTTGATTGAATTGTGGGAATGATGAAAATGTTGTTGTTAAACCAATGAAAATTGATTGATTTGTGTGAATGATGAAAATTGTTGTTGTTAAACCAATAAAATTCAATTGAATTGTGTGAATGATGAAGACTTTTTTGTTAAACCCATGAAATAAGATTGAATTGTGTGAATGATAAAATGTAATTGATAAACCCATGAAATTTATTCATTTGTGTGAATGATGAAAATGTTGTTGTTAAACCCATGAAAAGTGGATTTTAACATTTTGTTTTTTTATAAATTTTTTTGATAAAAGTTTATGAATGATGAAAATGTTGTTGTTAAACCCATTAAATTCGATTGAATTGTGGGAATGATGAAAATCTTGCTGTTAAACCCTTGAAATTTGATTAATTGTGGGAATGGTGGAAATGTTGTTGTTAAACCTATGAAATATGATTGAATTGTGTAAATTATAAAAATTTTGCTATTAAACCCATGGAATTTGATTGAATTGTGTCAATGATGAAAATGTTGCTGTTAAACCCAAGAAATTTGATTGAATTGTGAAAAGATGAAAAAGATGTGTTAAACCACGAAAATTGATTAAATTATTGCGCATGATGAAAAAGTTGTTGTTAAACTCATGAAAATTGATTAAATTATGCGCATGATGAATTGTTGTTGTTAAACCCTTGGAATTTGATTGAATTGCGGGAATGATGAAAATGTTACTGTTAAACCCATGATATTTGATTGAATTTTGGAATGATGAAAATGTTGCTGTTAAACTCATGAAATTTGATTGAATTGTGGGAATGATGAAAATGTTATTGTTAAACCCGTGAAATTGATTGAATTGTGGGAATGATAAATTGTTGCTCTTAAAACCATTAAAATTTGATTGAATTGGGTGAATGATGAAAACGCTGCTATTAACCCATGGAATTGATTGATTTTGGGAATGATGAAAACGTTGTTGTTAACCATGAAATTGATAAAGTTATGAATGATGAAATTGTTGTGGTAAATCATTAATCGATTGAATGGTGTGTCATGATGAAAATCTTGCTGTTAAACCTTTGAATTGTATATAAAGTTGGAATCAGTGGAAATGTTGTGTTAAACCTATGAAATATGATGAATTGTGTAAATTATCCAATGTGCTATTAAACCAAGGAATTTGATTGAATTGTGGGAATGATGAAAATGTTACTGTTAAACCCGTGAAAATTGATTGAATTGTGGGAATGATGAAATTGTTGCTTTTAAAACCATTAAAATTTGATTAAATGAGTGAATGATGAAACACTGCTATTACACCCATGGAATTTGATTGAATTGTGGGAATGATGAAAATGTTGTTGTTAAACCAGGAAATTTGATTGAATTGTGGGAATGATGAAAATGTTACTGTTAACCCGTAAAAATTGATTGAATTGTGGGAATGATGAAATTGTTGCTCTTAAAACCATAAAATTTGATTGAATTGATTTTTTTTGTGTTTGATGAATTGAGTGTGTGGTGGTGGTGTGTAAATGACGAAAACGCTGCTATTAAACCCATGGAATTTGATTGAACTGTGGGAATGATGAAAAGGTTGTTGTTAAACCAATTAAGTTCGATTGAATTATGTGAATGATGAAGACTTTTTTGTTAAACCCATGAAATTAGATTGAATTGTGTGAATGATGAAAATGTTATTGATAAACCCATGAAATTTATTCAATTGTGTAAAGATGAAAATAGTGCTATTAAACCATGAAATTGATTGATTGTGTGAATGATGAAAATGTTGTTGTTAAACCCATGAAATTTGATAAAATTTATGAATGATGAAAATGTTGTTAAACCCATTAAATTCGATTGAATTGTGAATGATGCAAAATCTTGCTGTTAACCCCTTGAATTTGATTAAATTTGGGAATGGTGGAAATGTTGTTGTTTTAAACCTATGAAATTTGATTGAATTGTGTAATTATCAAAACGTTGCTATTAAACGCATGAAATTTGATTGAATTGTGTCGATGATGAAAATGTTGCTGTAAAACCCAAGAAATTTGATTGAATTGTGAAAATGATGAAAAAGTTGTTGTTAAACTCATGAAAATTGATTAAATTATGCGCATGATGAAATTGTTGTTGTTAAACCCATGGAATTTGATTGAATTGTGGGAATGATGAAAATGTTACTGTTAAACCCATGATATTTGATTGAATTGTGGGAATGATGATAAGGTTGCTGTTAAACCAATTAAATTTGATTGAATTGTGGGAATGATGAAAATGTTATATTTAAACCCGTGAAAATTGAATGAATTGTGGGAATGATGAAAATGTTATATTTAAACCCATGAAAATTGATTGAATTGTGGGATCGATGAAATTGTTGCTCTTAAAACCATAAAATTTGATTGAATTGAGTAAATGACGAAAACGTTGCTGTTAAACCCATGGAATTTGATTGAATTGTGGGAATGATGAAAATGTTGTTGTTAAACCAATAAAATTCAATTGAATTGTGTGAATGATGAAGACTTTTTTGTTAAACCCATGAAATAAGATTGAATTGTGTGAATAATGAAAATGTTATTGATAAACCCATGAAATTTATTCAATTGTGTAAATGATGAAAATAGTGCTATTAAACCCATGAAAATTGATTGATTTGTGTGAATGATGAAAATGTTGTTGTTAACCCATGAAATTTGATAAAAGTTTATAATGATGAAAATGTTGTTGTTAAACCCATTAAATTCGATTGAATTGTGGGAATGATGAAAATCTTGCTGTTAAACCCTTGAAATTTGATTAAATTGTGGGAATGGTGGAAATGTTGTTGTTAAACCTATGAAATATGATTGAATTGTGTAAATTATAAAAATGTTGCTATTAAACCCATAAAATTTGATTGAATTGTGTCAATGATGAAAATGTTGCTGTAAAACCGAAGAAATTTGATTGAATTGTGAAAATGATGAAAAAGTTGTTGTTAAACTCATGAAAATTGATTAAATTATGCGCATGATGAAAAAGTTGTTGTTAAACTCATGAAAATTGATTAAATTATGCGCATGATGAAATTGTTGTTGTTAAACCCATGGAATTTGATTGAATTGTGGGAATGATGAAAATGTTATTGTTAAACCCGTGAAAATTGATTGAATTGTGGGAATGATGAAAATGTTATTGTTAAACCCGTGAAAATTGATTGAATTGTGGGAATGATAAAATGTTGCTCTTTTTTAAAACCATTAAAATTTGATTGGATTGGGTGAATGATGAAAACGTTGCTATTAACCCATGGAATATGATTGAATTTGGGAATGATGAAAACGTTGTTGTTAAACCAAGGAAATTTGATTGAATTGTGGGAATGATGAAAATGTTACTGTTAAACCCGTAAAAATTGATTGAATTGTGGAATGATGAAATTGTTGCTTTAAAACCATTAAAATTTGAATTTAAAATGAGTGAATGATGAAAACACTGCTATTAAACCCATGGAATTTGATTGAATTGTGGGAATGATGAAAATGTTATTGTTAAACCCAGTATATTTGATTGAATTGTGGGAATGATGAAAATGTTACTGTTAAACCCCATACATATTAAAAACAAAATTTTTTAATTATAGTTTATTAATTATTTTCTTATTAATTTTTACGTTAAAAATATAAAAGTTCAATGAAACAATTTATAATTTGTATAAAATTGATTGAATTGTGGGAATGATGAAATTGTTGCTCTTAAAACCATAAATTTGATTGAATTGAGTAAATGACGAAAACACTGCTATTAAACCCATGGAATTTGATTGAATTGTGGGAATGATGAAAAGGTTGCTGTTAAACCAATAAATTCAATTGAATTATGTGAATGATGAAGACTTTTTTGTTAAACCCATGAATTAAATTGAATTGTGTGAATGATGAAAATGTTATTGATAAACCCATGAAATTTATTCAATTGTGTAAATGATGAAAATAGTGCTATTAAACCCATGAAAATTGATTGATTTGTGTGAATGATGAAATGTTTGTTGTTAAACCCATGAAATTTGATAAAAGTTTATGAATGATGAAAATGTTGTTGTTAAACCCATTAAATTCGATTGAATTGTGGGAATGATGAAAATCTTGCTGTTAAACCTTTGAAATTTGATTAAATTGTGGGAATGGTGAAATGTTGTTGTTAAACCTATGAAATATGATTGAATTGTGTAAATTATAAAAATGTTGCTATTAAACCCATGGAATTTGATTGAATTGTGTCAATGATGAAAATGTTGCTGTTAAACCCAAGAAATTTGATTGAATTGTGAAAATGATGAAAAAGTTGTTGTTAAACTCATGAAAATTGATTAAATTATGCGCATGATGAAATTGTTGTTGTTAAACCCTTGGAATTTGATTGAATTGCGGAATGATGAAATGTTACTGTTAAACCCATGATTTTGATTGAATTTTTGGAATGATAAAATGTTGCTGTTAAACTCATGAAATTGATTGAATTGTGGGAATGATGAAAATGTTATTGTTAAACCCGTGAAAATTGATTGATTGTGGGAATGATAAAATTGTTGCTCTTAAAACCATTAAATTTGATTGAATTGGGTGAATGATGAAAACGTTGCTATTAAACCCATGGAATGTGATTGAATTTTGGGAATGAAAACGTTGTTGTTAAACCAAGGAAATTTGATTGAATTGTGGGAATGATGAAAATGTTACTGTTAAACCCGTAAAAATTGATTGAATTGTGGGAATGATGAAATTGTTGCTTTTAAAACCATTAAAATTTGATTAAAATGAGTGAATGATGAAAACACTGCTATTAAACCCATGGAATTTGATTGAATTGTGGGAATGATGAAATGTTGTTGTTAAACCAAAGAAATTTGATTGAATTGTGGGAATGATGAAATGTTACTGTTAAACCCATAAAAATTGATTGAATTGTGGGAATGATGAAATTGTTGCTCTTAAAACCGATAAATTTGATTGAATTGAGTAAATGACGAAAACGTTGCTGTTAAACCCATGGAATTTGATTGAATTGTGGGAATGATGAAAATGTTGTTGTTAAACCAATAAAATTCAATTGAATTATGTGAATGATGAAGACTTTTTTGTTAAACCCATGAAATTAGATTGAATTGTGTGAATGATGAAAATGGTATTGATAAACCCATGAAATTTATTCAATTGTGTAAATGATGAAAATAGTGCTATTAAACCCATGAAATTGATTGATTTGTGTGAATGATGAAAATGTTGTTGTTAAACCCATGAAATTTGATAAAAGTTTATGAATGATGAAAATGTTGTTGTTAAACCCATTAAATTCGATTGAATGTGTAATCATAAAAATGTTTCTTGTTTAACCATGAATACTGTGAATCTTGCGATTGTGGGAATGATGAAAATCTTGCTGTTAACCCCTTGAAATTTGATTAAATTTTGGGAATGGTGGAAATGTTGTTGTTAACCTATGAAATATGATTGAATTGTGTAAATTATAAAAACGTTGCTATTAAACCCATGAATTTGATTGAATTGTGTCAATGATGAAAATTTGCTGTAAAACCCAAGAAATTTGATTGAATTGTGAAATGATGAAAAAGTTGTTGTTAAACTCATGAAAATTGATTAAATTATGCGCATGATGAAATTGTTGTTGTTAAACCCATGGAATTTGATTGAATTATGCGAATGATGAAAATGTTGCTGTTAAACCCATGATATTTGATTGAATTGTGGGAATGATGATAAGGTTGCTGTTAAACCAATTAAATTTGATTGAATTGTGGGAATGATGAAATGTTATATTTAACCCAAAATTGATGATTGAATTGTGGGATCGATGAAATTGTTGCTCTTAAAACCATAAAATTTGATTGAATTGAGTAAATGACGAAAACGTTTCTGTTAAACCCATGGAATTTGATTGAATTGTGGGAATGATGAAATGTTGTTGTTAAACCAATAAATTCAATTGAATTGTGTGAATGATGAAGACTTTTTTGTTAAACCCATGAAATAAGATTGAATTGTGTGAATGATAAAATGTCATTGATAAACCCATGAAATTTATTCAATTGTGTAAATGATGAAAATAGTGCTATTAAACCCATGAAAATTTATGAACAAGGAGACTTCGTCGGTGTACATGGGGGATCAGATTATGTTTTAGAAATACACCAACATCAAGGTCACACACAAAAGGATTGATTTGTGTGAATGATGAAAATGTTGTTGTTAAACCCATGAAATTTGATAAAGTTTATGAATGAATTGAATTGTGTAAATATAAAAATGTTGCTATTAAACCCATAAATTTGATTGAATTGTGTCAATGATGAAAATGTTGCTGTAAACCAAGAAATTTGATTGAATTGTGAAAATGATGAAAAAGTTGTTGTTAAACTCATTGAAAATTGATTAATTATGCGCATGATGAATTGTTGTTGTTAAACCCATGGAATTTGATTGAATTGTGGGAATGATGAAAATGTTATTGTTAAACCCATGATATTTTGATTGCATTTTGGAATGATAAAAGGGGTGCGTTAAACTATTAAATTGATTGAATTGTGGGAATGATGAAAATGTTATTGTTAAACCCGTGAAAATTGATTGAATTTGTGGAATGATGAAAATGTTACTGTTAAACCCGTAAAAATTGATTGAATTGTGGGAATGATGAAATTGTTGCTTTTAAAACCATTAAAATTTGATTAAAATGAGTGAATGATGAAACACTGCTATTAAACCCATGGAATTTGATTGAATTGTGGGAATGATGAAAATGTTGTTGTTAAACCAAGAAATTTGATTGAATTGTGGGAATGATGAAAATGTTACTGAAACCCCGTAAAATTGATTGAATTGTGGGAATGATGAAATTGTTGCTCTTAAAACCATAAAATTTGATTGAATTGAGTAAATGACGAAAACGCTGCTATTAAACCCATGGAATTTGATTGAACTGTGGGAATGATGAAAAGGTTGTTGTTAAACCAATTAATTCAATTGAATTGTGTGAATGATGAAGACTTTTTGTTAAACCCATGAAATTAGATTGAATTGTGTGAATGATGAAAATGTTATTGATAAACCCATGAAATTTATTCAATTGTGTAAATGATGAAAATAGTGCTATTAAACCATGAAATTGATTGATTTGTGTGAATGATGAAAATGTTGTTGTTAAACCCATGAAATTTGATAAAAGTTTATGAATGATGAAAATGTTGTTGTTAAACCCATTAAATTCGATTGAATTGTGGGAATGATGAAAATCTTGCTGTTAACCCTTGAAATTTGATTAATTTTGGGAATGGTGGAAATGTTGTTGTTAAACCTATGAAATATGATTGAATTGTGTAAATTATAAACGTTGCTATTAAACCCATGAAATTTGATTGAATTGTGTCAATGATGAAAATGTTGCTGTAAAACCCAAGAAATTTGATTGAATTGTGAAATGATGAAAAGTTGTTGTTAAACTCATGAAAATTGATTAATTATGCGCATGATGAAATTGTTGTTGTTAAACCCATGGAATTTGATTGAATTGTGGAATGATGAAAATGTTACTGTTAAACCCATGATATTTGATTGAATTGTGGGAATGATGATAAGGTTGCTGTTAACCAATTAATTTGATTGAATTGTGGGAATGAGAAAATGTTTTATATTAAAAACCCTGTGAAAATTGATGAATTGTGGGAATGAAAATGTTATATTTAAACCCATGAAAATTGATTGAATTGTGGGATCGATGAAATGAAAACGTTTCTGTTAAACCCATGGAATTTGATTGAATTGTGGGAATGATGAAAATGTTGTTGTTAAACCAATAAAATTCAATTGAATTGTGTGAATGATGAAGACTTTTTTTTTTAACCCATGAATAATTTTAATTGTGTGAATGATGAAAATGTCATTGATAACCCATGAAATTTATTCAATTGTGTAAATGATGAAAATAGTGCTATTAAACCCATGAAAATTGATTGATTTGTGTGAATGATGAAAATGTTGTTGTTAAACCCATGAAATTTGATAAAGTTTATGAATGATGAAATGTTGTTGTTAAACCCATTAATTCGATTGAATTGTGGGAATGATGAAAATCTTGCTGTTAAACCCTTGAAATTTGATTAAATTGTGGGAATGGTGGAAATGTTGTTGTTAAACCTATGAAATATGATTGAATTGTGTAAATTATAAAAATGTTGCTATTAAACCCATAAAATTTGATTGAATTGTGTCAATGATGAAAATGTTGCTGTAAAACCCAAGAATTTGATTGAATTGTGAAAATGATGAAAAAGTTGTTGTTAAACTCATGAAAATTGATTAAATTATGCGCATGATGAAAAAGTTGTTGTTAAACTCATGAAAATTGATTAAATTATGCGCATGATGAAATTGTTGTTGTTAAACCCATGGAATTTGATTGAATTGTGGGAATGATGAAAATGTTACTGTTAAACCCATGAAATTTGATTGAATTGTGGGAATGATGAAAATGTTATTGTTAAACCCATGAAAATTGATTGAATTGTGGGAATGATAAAATTGTTGCTCTAAAACCATTAAATTTGATTGGATTGGGTGAATGATGAAACGTTGCTATTAAACCCATGGAATTTGATTGAATTTTGGGAATGATGAAAACGTTGTTGTTAACCAATAAGTTCAATTGAATTATGTGAATGATGAAGACTTTTTTGTTAAACCCATGAAATTAGATTGAATTGTGTGAATGATGAAAATGTTATTGATAAACCCATGAAATTTATTCAATTGTGTAATGATGAAAATAGTGCTATTAAACCCATGAAAATTGATTGATTTGTGTGAATGATGAAAATGTTGTTGTTAAACCCATGAAATTTGATAAAAGTTTATGAATGATGAAAATGTTGTTGTTAAACCCATTAAATTCGATTGAATTGTGGGAATGATGAAAATCTTGCTGTTAACCCCTGAAATTTGATTAATTTTGGGAATGGTGGAAATGTTGTTGTTAAACCTATGAAATATGATTGAATTGTGTAAATTATAAAAACGTTGCTATTAAACCCATGAATTTGATTGATTTGTGTCAATGATGAAAATGTTGCTGTAAAACCCAAGAAATTTGATTGAATTGTGAAAATGATGAAAAAGTTGTTGTTAAACTCATGAAAATTGATTAAATTATGCGCATGATGAAATTGTTGTTGTTAAACCCATGGAATTTGATTGAATTGTGGGAATGATGAAAATGTTACTGTTAAACCCATGATATTTGATTGAATTGTGGGAATGATGAAAAGGTTGCTGTTAAACCAATTAAATTTGATTGAATTGTGGGATGATGAAATGTTATATTTAAACCCATGAAAATTGATTGAATTGTGGGATCGATGAAATTGTTGCTCTTAAAACCATAAAATTTGATTGAATTGAGTAATGACGAAAACGTTTCTGTTAAACCCATGGAATTTGATTGAATTGTGGGAATGATGAAAATGTTGTTGTTAAACCAATGAAATTCAATTGAATGTGTGAATGATGAAGACTTTTTTGTTAAACCCATGAAATAAGATTGAATTGTGTGAATGATAAAAAATCTTATTGATAAACCCATGAAATTTATTCAATTGTGTAAATGATGAAAATAGTGCTATTAAACCCATGAAATTGATTGATTTGTGGAATGATGAAAATGTTGTTGTTAACCCATGAAATTTGATAAAAGTTTATGAATGATGAAAATGTTGTTGTTAAACCCATTAAATTCGATTGAATTGTGGAATGATGAAAATCTTGCTGTTAAACCCTTGAAATTTGATTAATTGTGGGAATGGTGAAATGTTGTTGTTAAACCTATGAAATATGATTGAATTGTGTAAATTATAAAATGTTGCTGTTAAACCCATGAAATTTGATTGAATTGTGTCAATGATGAAAATGTTGCTGTAAAACCGAAGAAATTTGATTGAATTGTGAAAATGATGAAAAGTTGTTGTTAAACTCATGAAAATTGATTAAATTATGCGCATGATGAAAAGTTGTTGTTAAAC
>NW_026113506.1:0-20318 GCF_024323335.1 Lathyrus oleraceus
TTTCATTATTCACACAATTCTATCAAATTTCATTGGTTTAACATCAACATTTTCATCATTCACATAATTCAATCAAATTTCATGAATTAAACAACACCATTTTCATCATTCACACAATTTAATCAATTTCCATGGGGTTTAAGAACATTTTATCGTTCACACAACTCAATCAAATTCTATCGGTTAAAAAAACATTTTCATCATTCACAGAATTCAATCAAATTTCACGGGTTTAACGACAACATTTTCATCATTCATACAATTCAATCAAATTTATGAGGTTAACAACAACATTTTCATCATTCACACAATTATCAAATTTCATGGGTTTAACAACAACAACATTTCATCATTCATACAATTCAATCAAATCTCATGGGTTCAACAACAACAACATTTCATTATTCACACAATTCTATCAAATTCATTTGTTTAACATCAACATTGTCAATATTCACACAATTCAATCAGATTTCATGAATTTAACAACAACACATTTTCATCATTCACACAATTCAATCAAATTTCATGGGTTAAGAACAATATTTTTATCGTTCACACAACTCAATCAAATTTCATGGGTTTAACGACAATATTTCATCATTCACAGAATTCAATCAAACTCCATGGATTTAACAGGACATTTACATCATTCCCACAATTCAATCAAATTTCATGGGTTAACAACAACATTTCATCATTCACACAATTCAATCAAATCTCATAGGTTTAAACACAACATTTCATTATTCCAACAATTCAATCAAATTTCATGGGTTTAACAATAACATTTTCATTATTCACACAACTCAATCAAATTTCATGGGTTTAATAGAACATTTTCATCATTCCCATAATTCAATCAAATTTCAGGGTTTAACAACTACATTTTCATCATTCAGACAATTCAATCATATTTCATGGGTTTAATGATAACAACATTATCATTATCACATAATTCAATCAAATTTCTTGGGTTAACAAACAACATTTTCATCATTCACTTAATTCAATCAAATTTCTGGGTTAACAGCAACATTTCATTATCCAACAATTCAATCAAATTTCATGGGTTTAACAACAACATTTTCATTATTCACACAACTCAATCAAATTTCAGGGGTTTAATAGAACATTTTCATCATTCCCATAATTCAATCAAATTTCATGGGTTCAACAACGACATTTTCATTATTCACACAATTCTATCAAGTTTCATTGGTTTAACATCAACATTTTCTCATTCGCAAAATTCAATCAAATTTCATGGTTTTAACAACATTTTCATCACTCACACAATTCAATTAAATTTCATGTGTTTAACAACAACAACATTTTGATCATTCACACAATTCAATCAAATTCATGGGTTAACAACAAACATTTTATCATTCACATAATTCAATCAAATTCTATCGGTTTAAAAAAACATTTTCATCATTTACAATATTCAATCAAATGTCACGGGTTAACGACAACATTTCATCATTCATCAATTCAATCAAATTTTATGAGTTTAACAACAACATTTTCACCATTCACACAATTTAATCAAATTTCATGGGTTTAACGACAACTTTCATCATTCAATTCAGTCAAATTTTATGAGTTTAACAACAAATTTTCATCATTCACACAATTCAAATTCATGGGTTTACCAACAACAACATTTTCATCATTCATACAATTCAATCAAATTTCATGGGTTAACAACAAAACACATTCATTATTCACACGATTCTATCAAATTTCATTGGGTTAACATCAACATTTTCATCATTCACATAATTCAATCAAATTTCATGAATTAACAACAACAACATTTCATCATTCACACAATTTAATCAATTTCCATGGGTTAAGAACAACATTTTATCGTTCACACAACTCAATCAAATTTATCGTTTAAAAAAAACATTTTCATCATTCACAGAATTCAATCAAATTTCACGGGTTTAACGAAACATTTCATCATTCATACAATTCAATCAAATTTTATGAGTTTAACAACAACATTTTCATCATTCACACAATTAATCAAATTTCTTTGGTTTAACAACAACAACATTTTTCATCATTCATACAATTCAATAAAATCTCATGGGTTCAACAACAACAACATTTTCATTATTCACAATTCTATCAATTTTCATTGGTTTAACATCAACATTGTCATCATTCACACAATTCAATCAGATTCATGAATTTAACAACAAAAACATTTTCATCATTCACACAATTCAATCAAATTCATGGGTTAAGAACAATATTTTTATCGTTCACACAACTCAATCAAATTTCTGGGTTTAACGACAAATTTTCATCATTCACAGAATTCAATCAAACTCCATGGATTTAACAGGAACATTACATCATTCCCACAATTCAATCAAATTTCATGGGTTTAACATCAACATTTTCATCATTCACACAATTCAATCAAATCTCATAGGTTTAACAACAACATTTTCATTATTCCAACAATTCAATCAAATTTCATGGGTTTAACAATAAACATTTTCATTATTCACACAACTCAATCAAATTTCATGGGTTTAATAGAACATTTTCATCATTCCCATAATTCAATCAAATTTCAAGGGGTTAACAACTACATTTCATCATTCAGACAATTCAATCATATTTCATGGGTTTAATGAGAACAACATATCATTATTCACATAATTCAATCAAATTCATGGGTTTAACAACAACATTTTCATCATTCACTTAATTCAATCAAATTTCTTGGTTTAACAGCAACATTTTCATTATTCAACAATTCAATCAAATTTCATGGGTTTAAAACAAACATTTTCATTATTCACACAACTCAATCAAATTTCATGGGTTTAATAGAACATTTTCATCATTCCATAATTCAATCAAATTTCATGGGTCAACAACGACATTTTCATCATTCACACAATTCTATCAAGTTTCATTGGTTTAACATCAACATTTTCTCATTCGCAAAATTCAATCAAATTTCATGGTTTTAAACAACATTTTCATCACTCACACAATTCAATTAAATTTCATGTGTTTAACAACAATAACATTTCATCATTCACACTATTCAATCAAACTTCATGGGTTAAAAACAACTTTTTATCATTCACATAATTCAATCAAATTCTATCGGTTTAAAAAAAACATTTTCATCATTCACGATATTCAATCAAATTTCACGGTTTAACGACAACATTTCATCATTCATCCAATTCAATCAAATTTTATGAGTTTAACAACAACATTTTCACCATTCAACAATTTAATCAAATTTCAGGGGTTAAGAACAAACATTTTATCGTTCACACAACTCAATAAAATTCTATCGGTTTAAAAAAACATTTTCATCATTCACAGAATTCAATCAAATTTCACGGGTTTAACGACAACATTTTCATCATTCATACAATTCAATCAAATTTTATGAGTTGAACAACAACATTTTCATCATTCACACAATTTAATCAGATTTCATGGGTATAACCACAACAACATTTTCATCATTCATACAATTCAATCAAATTTCATGGGTTCAACAAAACAACACATTTCATTATTCACACAATTCTATCAAATTTCATTGGTTTAACATCAACATTTTCATCATTCACCAATTCAATCAAATTTCATGAATTTAACAACAACAACATTTCATCATTCACACAATTTAATCAATTGTCATGGGTTGAAGAACAACATTTTTACATTACACAAACTCAATCAAATTCTATCGGTTTTAAAAAAATATTTTCATCATTCACAGAATTCAATCAAATTTCATGGGTTAACAACAACTTTCATCATTTACAGAATTCAATCAAATTTTACAGGTTTAACAACAACATTTTCATCATTCATACAATTCAATCAAATTTTATGAGTTTAACACAACATTTCATCATTCACAACAATTCAATAAAATTTTGGGTTTAACAACAACAAATTTTCATCATTCATACAATTCAATCAAATTTCATGGGTTCAACAACAACAATATTTTCATTATTCACACATTCTATCAAATTTAATGGTTTAACATCAACATTTTCATCATTCACACAAATCAATCAAATTTCATGAATTTAACAACAACAACATTTTCATCATTCACAAAATTCAACCAAATTTCATGGGTTTAAGAACAATATTTTTATCGTTCACTCAACTCAAATAAACTTCATGGGTTTAACGACAACTTTTTCATCATTCAATTCAGTCAAATTTTATGAGTTTAACAACAACATTTTCATCATTCACACAATTCAAATTTCATGGGTTTAACAACAACAACATTTTCATCATTCATACAATTCAATCAAATTTCATGGGTTCAACAACAACAACATTTCATTATTCACACAATTCTATCAAATTTCATTGGTTTAACATCAACATTTTCATCATTCACATAATTCAATCAAATTTCATGAATTTAACAACAACAACATTTTCATCATTCACACAATTTAATCAATTTCCATGGGTTTAAGAACAACATTTTTATCGTTCACACAACTCAATCAAATTCTATCGGTTTAAAAAACATTTTCATCATTCACAGAATTCAATCAAATTTCACGGGTTTAACGACAACATTTTCATCATTCATACAATTCAATCAAATTTTATGAGTTTAACAACAACATTTTCATCATTCACACAATTTAATCAAATTTCATGGGTTTAACAACAACAACATTTTCATCATTCATACAATTCAATAAAATCTCATGGGTTCAACAACAACAACATTTTCATTATTCACACAATTCTATCAATTTTCATTTGTTTAACATCAACATTGTCATCATTCACACAATTCAATCAGATTTCATGAATTTAACAACAACAACATTTTCATCATTCACACAATTCAATCAAATTTCATGGGTTTAAGAACAATATTTTTATCGTTCACACAACTCAATCAAATTTCATGGGTTTAACGACAATATTTCATCATTCACAGAATTCAATCAAACTCCATGGATTTAACAGGAACATTTACATCATTCCCACAATTCAATCAAATTTCATGGGTTTAACATCAACATTTTCATCATTCACACAATTCAATCAAATCTCATAGGTTTAACAACAACATTTTCATTATTCCAACAATTCAATCAAATTTCATGGGTTTAACAATAACATTTTCATTATTCACACAACTCAATCAAATTTCATGGGTTTAATAGAACATTTTCATCATTCCCATAATTCAATCAAATTTCATGGGTTTAACAACTACATTTTCATCATTCAGACAATTCAATCATATTTCATGGGTTTAATGATAACAACATTATCATTATTCACATAATTCAATCAAATTTCTTGGGTTTAACAATAACATTTTCATCATTCACTTAATTCAATCAAATTTCTTGGGTTTAACAGCAACATTTTCATTATTCCAACAATTCAATCAAATTTCATGGGTTTAACAACAACATTTTCATTATTCACACAACTCAATCAAATTTCATGGGTTTAATAGAACATTTTCATCATTCCCATAATTCAATCAAATTTCATGGGTTCAACAACGACATTTTCATTATTCACACAATTCTATCAAGTTTCATTGGTTTAACATCAACATTTTATCATTCGCAAAATTCAATCAAATTTCATGGTTTTAACAACATTTTCATCACTCACACAATTCAATTAAATTTCATGTGTTTAACAACAACAACATTTTGATCATTCACACAATTCAATCAAATTTCATGGGTTTAACAACAACATTTTTATCATTCACATAATTCAATCAAATTCTATCAGTTTAAAAAAACATTTTCATCATTTACAATATTCAATCAAATGTCACGGGTTTAACGACAACATTTTTATCATTCATCAATTTCAATCAAATTTTATGAGTTTAACAACAACATTTTCACCATTCACACAATTTAATCAAATTTCATGGGTTTAACGACAACTTTTTCATCATTCAATTCAGTCAAATTTTATGAGTTTAACAACAACATTTTCATCATTCACACAATTCAAATTTCATGGGTTTAACAACAACAACATTTTCATCATTCATACAATTCAATCAAATTTCATGGGTTCAACAACAACAACATTTCATTATTCACACAATTCTATCAAATTTCATTGGTTTAACATCAACATTTTCATCATTCACATAATTCAATCAAATTTCATGAATTTAACAACAACAACATTTTCATCATTCACACAATTTAATCAATTTCCATGGGTTTAAGAACAACATTTTTATCGTTCACACAACTCAATCAAATTCTATCGGTTTAAAAAAACATTTTCATCATTCACAGAATTCAATCAAATTTCACGGGTTTAACGACAACATTTTCATCATTCATACAATTCAATCAAATTTTATGAGTTTAACAACAACATTTTCATCATTCACACAATTTAATCAAATTTCATGGGTTTAACAACAACAACATTTTCATCATTCATACAATTCAATAAAATCTCATGGGTTCAACAACAACAACATTTTCATTATTCACACAATTCTATCAATTTTCATTTGTTTAACATCAACATTGTCATCATTCACACAATTCTATCAATTTTCATTTGTTTAACATCAACATTGTCATCATTCACACAATTCAATCAGATTTCATGAATTTAACAACAACAACATTTTCATCATTCACACAATTCAATCAAATTTCATGGGTTTAAGAACAATATTTTTATCGTTCACACAACTCAATCAAATTTCATGGGTTTAACGACAATATTTTCATCATTCACAGAATTCAATCAAACTCCATGGATTTAACAGGAACATTTACATCATTCCCACAATTCAATCAAATTTCATGGGTTTAACATCAACATTTTCATCATTCACACAATTCAATCAAATCTCATAGGTTTAACAACAACATTTTCATTATTCCAACAATTCAATCAAATTTCATGGGTTTAACAATAACATTTTCATTATTCACACAACTCAATCAAATTTCATGGGTTTAATAGAACATTTTCATCATTCCCATAATTCAATCAAATTTCATGGGTTTAACAACTACATTTTCAACATTCAGACAATTCAATCATATTTCATGGGTTTAATGATAACAACATTATCATTATTCACATGATTCAATCAAATTTCATGGGTTTAACAACAACATTTTCATCATTCACTTAATTCAATCAAATTTCTTGGGTTTAACAGCAACATTTTCATTATTCCAACAATTCAATCAAATTTCATGGGTTTAACAACAACATTTTCATTATTCACACAACTCAATCAAATTTCATGGGTTTAATAGAACATTTTCATCATTCCCATAATTCAATCAAATTTCATGGGTTCAACAACGACATTTTCATTATTCACACAATTCTATCAAGTTTCATGGTTTAACATCAACATTTTCATCATTCGCAAAATTCAATCAAATTTCATGGTTTTAACAACATTTTCATCACTCACACAATTCAATTAAATTTCATGTGTTTAACAACAATAACATTTTCATCATTCACACTATTCAATCAAACTTCATGGGTTTAACAACAACATTTTTATCATTCACATAATTCAATCAAATTCTATCGGTTTAAAAAAACATTTTCATCATTCACGATATTCAATCAAATTTCACGGGTTTAACGACAACATTTTCATCATTCATTCAATTCAATCAAATTTTATGAGTTTAACAACAACATTTTCACCATTCACACAATTAATCAAATTTCATGGGTTTAACGACGACATTTCATCATTCAATTCAGTCAAATTTCATGAGTTTAACAACAACAACATTTTCATCATTCACACAATTTAATCAATTTCCATGGGTTAAGAACAACATTTTTATCGTTCACACAACTCAATAAAATTCTATCGGTTTAAAAAAACATTTTCATCATTCACAGAATTAAATCAAATTTCACGGGTTTAACGACAACATTTTCATCATTCATACAATTCAATCAAATTTTATGAGTTGAACAACAACATTTTCATCATTCACACAATTTAATCAGATTTCATGGGTATAACCACAACAACATTTTCATCATTCATACAATTCAATCAAATTTCATGGGTTCAACAACAACAACATTTTCATTATTCACACAATTCTATCAAATTTCATTGGTTTAACATCAACATTTTCATCATTCACACAATTCAATCAAATTTCATGAATTTAACAACAACAACATTTTCATCATTCACACAATTTAATCAATTTTCATGGGTTGAAGAACAACATTTTTATCATTCACACAACTCAATCAAATTCTATCGGTTTAAAAAAATATTTTCATCATTCACAGAATTCAATCAAATTTCATGGGTTAACAACAACATTTTCATCATTTACAGAATTCAATCAAATTTTACAGGTTTAACAACAACATTTTCATCATTCATACAATTCAATCAAATTTTATGAGTTTAACAACAACATTTTCATCATTCACACAATTCAATAAAATTTTATGGGTTTAACAACAACAACATTTTCATCATTCATACAATTCAATCAAATTTCATGGGTTCAACAACAACAATATTTTCATTATTCACACAATTCTATCAAATTTAATTGGTTTAACATCAACATTTTCATCATTCACACAAATCAATCAAATTTCATGAATTTAACAACAACAACATTTTCATCATTCACAAAATTCAACCAAATTTCGTGGGTTTAAGAACAATATTTTTATCGTTCACTCAACTCAAATAAACTTCATGGGTTTAACGACAATATTTTCATCATTCACAGAATTCAATCAAACTCCATGGATTTAACAGGAACATTTTCATCATTCCCACAATTCAATCAAATTTCATGGTTTAACATCAACATTTTCATCATTCACACAATATAATCAAATCTCATAGGTTTAACAACAACATTTTCATTATTCCAACAATTCAATCAAATTTCATGGGTTTAACAACAACATTTTCATTATACACACAACTCAATCAAATTTCATGGGTTTAATAGAACATTTTCATCATTCCCATAATTCAATCAAATTTCATGGGTTTAACAACTACATTTTCATCATTCAGACAATTCAATCATATTTCATGGGTTTAATGATAACAACATTATCATTATTCACATAATTCAATCAAATTTCTTGGGTTTAACAACAACATTTTCATCATTCACTTAATTCAATCAAATTTCTTGGGTTTAACAGCAACATTTTCATTATTCCAACAATTCAATCAAATTTCATGGGTTTAACAACAACATTTTCATTATTCACACAACTCAATCAAATTTCATGGGTTTAATAGAACATTTTCATCATTCCCATAATTCAATCAAATTTCATGGGTTCAACAACGACATTTTCATTATTCACACAATTCTATCAAGTTTCATTGGTTTAACATCAACATTTTTATCATTCGCAAAATTCAATCAAATTTCATGGTTTTAACAACATTTTCATCACTCACACAATTCAATTAAATTTCATGTGTTTAACAACAACAACATTTTGATCATTCACACAATTCAATCAAATTTCATGGGTTTAACAACAACATTTTTATCATTCACATAATTCAATCAAATTCTATCGGTTTAAAAAAACATTTTCATCATTTACAATATTCAATCAAATGTCACGGGTTTAACGACAACATTTTCATCATTCATCAATTTCAATCAAATTTTATGAGTTTAACAACAACATTTTCACCATTCACACAATTTAATCAAATTTCATGGGTTTAACGACAACTTTTTCATCATTCAATTCAGTCAAATTTTATGAGTTTAACAACAACATTTTCATCATTCACACAATTCAAATTTCATGGGTTTAACAACAACAACATTTTCATCATTCATACAATTCAATCAAATTTCATGGGTTCAACAACAACAACATTTCATTATTCACACAATTCTATCAAATTTCATTGGTTTAACATCAACATTTTCATCATTCACATAATTCAATCAAATTTCATGAATTTAACAACAACAACATTTTCATCATTCACACAATTTAATCAATTTCCATGGGTTTAAGAACAACATTTTTATCGTTCACACAACTCAATCAAATTCTATCGGTTTAAAAAAACATTTTCATCATTCACAGAATTCAATCAAATTTCACGGGTTTAACGACAACATTTTCATCATTCATACAATTCAATCAAATTTTATGAGTTTAACAACAACATTTTCATCATTCACACAATTTAATCAAATTTCATGGGTTTAACAACAACAACATTTTCATCATTCATACAATTCAATAAAATCTCATGGGTTCAACAACAACAACATTTTCATTATTCACACAATTCTATCAATTTTCATTTGTTTAACATCAACATTGTCATCATTCACACAATTCAATCAGATTTCATGAATTTAACAACAACAACATTTTCATCATTCACACAATTCAATCAAATTTCATGGGTTTAAGAACAATATTTTTATCGTTCACACAACTCAATCAAATTTCATGGGTTTAACGACAATATTTTCATCATTCACAGAATTCAATCAAACTCCATGGATTTAACAGGAACATTTACATCATTCCCACAATTCAATCAAATTTCATGGGTTTAACATCAACATTTTCATCATTCACACAATTCAATCAAATCTCATAGGTTTAACAACAACATTTTCATTATTCCAACAATTCAATCAAATTTCATGGGTTTAACAATAACATTTTCATTATTCACACAACTCAATCAAATTTCATGGGTTTAATAGAACATTTTCATCATTCCCATAATTCAATCAAATTTCAAGGGTTTAACAACTACATTTTCATCATTCAGACAATTCAATCATATTTCATGGGTTTAATGATAACAACATTATCATTATTCACATAATTCAATCAAATTTCATGGGTTTAACAACAACATTTTCATCATTCACTTAATTCAATCAAATTTCTTGGGTTTAACAGCAACATTTTCATTATTCCAACAATTCAATCAAATTTCATGGGTTTAACAACAACATTTTCATTATTCACACAACTCAATCAAATTTCATGGGTTTAATAGAACATTTTCATCATTCCCATAATTCAATCAAATTTCATGGGTTCAACAACGACATTTTCATTATTCACACAATTCTATCAAGTTTCATTGGTTTAACATCAACATTTTCATCATTCGCAAAATTCAATCAAATTTCATGGTTTTAACAACATTTTCATCACTCACACAATTCAATTAAATTTCATGTGTTTAACAACAATAACATTTTCATCATTCACACTATTCAATCAAACTTCATGGGTTTAACAACAACATTTTTATCATTCACATAATTCAATCAAATTCTATCGGTTTAAAAAAACATTTTCATCATTCACGATATTCAATCAAATTTCACGGGTTTAACGACAACATTTTCATCATTCATTCAATTCAATCAAATTTTATGAGTTTAACAACAACATTTTCACCATTCACACAATTTAATCAAATTTCATGGGTTTAACGACGACATTTCATCATTCAATTCAGTCAAATTTCATGAGTTTAACAACAACAACATTTTCATCATTCACACAATTTAATCAATTTCCATGGGTTTAAGAACAACATTTTTATCGTTCACACAACTCAATAAAATTCTATCGGTTTAAAAAAACATTTTCATCATTCACAGAATTAAATCAAATTTCACGGGTTTAACGACAACATTTTCATCATTCATACAATTCAATCAAATTTTATGAGTTGAACAACAACATTTTCATCATTCACACAATTTAATCAGATTTCATGGGTATAACCACAACAACATTTTCATCATTCATACAATTCAATCAAATTTCATGGGTTCAACAACAACAACATTTTCATTATTCACACAATTCTATCAAATTTCATTGGTTTAACATCAACATTTTCATCATTCACACAATTCAATCAAATTTCATGAATTTAACAACAACAACATTTTCATCATTCACACAATTTAATCAATTTTCATGGGTTGAAGAACAACATTTTTATCATTCACACAACTCAATCAAATTCTATCGGTTTAAAAAAATATTTTCATCATTCACAGAATTCAATCAAATTTCATGGGTTAACAACAACATTTTCATCATTTACAGAATTCAATCAAATTTTACAGGTTTAACAACAACATTTTCATCATTCATACAATTCAATCAAATTTTATGAGTTTAACAACAACATTTTCATCATTCACACAATTCAATAAAATTTTATGGGTTTAACAACAACAACATTTTCATCATTCATACAATTCAATCAAATTTCATGGGTTCAACAACAACAATATTTTCATTATTCACACAATTCTATCAAATTTAATTGGTTTAACATCAACATTTTCATCATTCACACAAATCAATCAAATTTCATGAATTTAACAACAACAACATTTTCATCATTCACAAAATTCAACCAAATTTCGTGGGTTTAAGAACAATATTTTTATCGTTCACTCAACTCAAATAAACTTCATGGGTTTAACGACAATATTTTCATCATTCACAGAATTCAATCAAACTCCATGGATTTAACAGGAACATTTTCATCATTCCCACAATTCAATCAAATTTCATGGTTTAACATCAACATTTTCATCATTCACACAATATAATCAAATCTCATAGGTTTAACAACAACATTTTCATTATTCCAACAATTCAATCAAATTTCATGGGTTTAACAACAACATTTTCATTATACACACAACTCAATCAAATTTCATGGGTTTAATAGAACATTTTCATCATTCCCATAATTCAATCAAATTTCATGGGTTTAACAACTACATTTTCATCATTCAGACAATTCAATCATATTTCATGGGTTTAATGATAACAACATTATCATTATTCACATAATTCAATCAAATTTCTTGGGTTTAACAACAACATTTTCATCATTCACTTAATTCAATCAAATTTCTTGGGTTTAACAGCAACATTTTCATTATTCCAACAATTCAATCAAATTTCATGGGTTTAACAACAACATTTTCATTATTCACACAACTCAATCAAATTTCATGGGTTTAATAGAACATTTTCATCATTCCCATAATTCAATCAAATTTCATGGGTTCAACAACGACATTTTCATTATTCACACAATTCTATCAAGTTTCATTGGTTTAACATCAACATTTTTATCATTCGCAAAATTCAATCAAATTTCATGGTTTTAACAACATTTTCATCACTCACACAATTCAATTAAATTTCATGTGTTTAACAACAACAACATTTTGATCATTCACACAATTCAATCAAATTTCATGGGTTTAACAACAACATTTTTATCATTCACATAATTCAATCAAATTCTATCAGTTTAAAAAAACATTTTCATCATTTACAATATTCAATCAAATGTCACGGGTTTAACGACAACATTTTTATCATTCATCAATTTCAATCAAATTTTATGAGTTTAACAACAACATTTTCACCATTCACACAATTTAATCAAATTTCATGGGTTTAACGACAACTTTTTCATCATTCAATTCAGTCAAATTTTATGAGTTTAACAACAACATTTTCATCATTCACACAATTCAAATTTCATGGGTTTAACAACAACAACATTTTCATCATTCATACAATTCAATCAAATTTCATGGGTTCAACAACAACAACATTTCATTATTCACACAATTCTATCAAATTTCATTGGTTTAACATCAACATTTTCATCATTCACATAATTCAATCAAATTTCATGAATTTAACAACAACAACATTTTCATCATTCACACAATTTAATCAATTTCCATGGGTTTAAGAACAACATTTTTATCGTTCACACAACTCAATCAAATTCTATCGGTTTAAAAAAACATTTTCATCATTCACAGAATTCAATCAAATTTCACGGGTTTAACGACAACATTTTCATCATTCATACAATTCAATCAAATTTTATGAGTTTAACAACAACATTTTCATCATTCACACAATTTAATCAAATTTCATGGGTTTAACAACAACAACATTTTCATCATTCATACAATTCAATAAAATCTCATGGGTTCAACAACAACAACATTTTCATTATTCACACAATTCTATCAATTTTCATTTGTTTAACATCAACATTGTCATCATTCACACAATTCAATCAGATTTCATGAATTTAACAACAACAACATTTTCATCATTCACACAATTCAATCAAATTTCATGGGTTTAAGAACAATATTTTTATCGTTCACACAACTCAATCAAATTTCATGGGTTTAACGACAATATTTTCATCATTCACAGAATTCAATCAAACTCCATGGATTTAACAGGAACATTTACATCATTCCCACAATTCAATCAAATTTCATGGGTTTAACATCAACATTTTCATCATTCACACAATTCAATCAAATCTCATAGGTTTAACAACAACATTTTCATTATTCCAACAATTCAATCAAATTTCATGGGTTTAACAATAACATTTTCATTATTCACACAACTCAATCAAATTTCATGGGTTTAATAGAACATTTTCATCATTCCCATAATTCAATCAAATTTCATGGGTTTAACAACTACATTTTCATCATTCAGACAATTCAATCATATTTCATGGGTTTAATGATAACAACATTATCATTATTCACATGATTCAATCAAATTTCATGGGTTTAACAACAACATTTTCATCATTCACTTAATTCAATCAAATTTCTTGGGTTTAACAGCAACATTTTCATTATTCCAACAATTCAATCAAATTTCATGGGTTTAACAACAACATTTTCATTATTCACACAACTCAATCAAATTTCATGGGTTTAATAGAACATTTTCATCATTCCCATAATTCAATCAAATTTCATGGGTTCAACAACGACATTTTCATTATTCACACAATTCTATCAAGTTTCATTGGTTTAACATCAACATTTTCATCATTCGCAAAATTCAATCAAATTTCATGGTTTTAACAACATTTTCATCACTCACACAATTCAATTAAATTTCATGTGTTTAACAACAATAACATTTTCATCATTCACACTATTCAATCAAACTTCATGGGTTTAACAACAACATTTTTATCATTCACATAATTCAATCAAATTCTATCGGTTTAAAAAAACATTTTCATCATTCACGATATTCAATCAAATTTCACGGGTTTAACGACAACATTTTCATCATTCATTCAATTCAATCAAATTTTATGAGTTTAACAACAACATTTTCACCATTCACACAATTTAATCAAATTTCATGGGTTTAACGACGACATTTCATCATTCAATTCAGTCAAATTCATGAGTTTAACAACAACAACATTTTCATCATTCACACAATTTAATCAATTTCCATGGGTTTAAGAACAACATTTTTATCGTTCACACAACTCAATAAAATTCTATCGGTTTAAAAAAACATTTTCATCATTCACAGAATTAAATCAAATTTCACGGGTTTAACGACAACATTTTCATCATTCATACAATTCAATCAAATTTTATGAGTTGAACAACAACATTTTCATCATTCACACAATTTAATCAGATTTCATGGGTATAACCACAACAACATTTTCATCATTCATACAATTCAATCAAATTTCATGGGTTCAACAACAACAACATTTTCATTATTCACACAATTCTATCAAATTTCATTGGTTTAACATCAACATTTTCATCATTCACACAATTCAATCAAATTTCATGAATTTAACAACAACAACATTTTCATCATTCACACAATTTAATCAATTTTCATGGGTTGAAGAACAACATTTTTATCATTCACACAACTCAATCAAATTCTATCGTTTAAAAAAATATTTTCATCATTCACAGAATTCAATCAAATTTCATGGGTTAACAACAACATTTTCATCATTTACAGAATTCAATCAAATTTTACAGGTTTAACAACAACATTTTCATCATTCATACAATTCAATCAAATTTTATGAGTTTAACAACAACATTTTCATCATTCACACAATTCAATAAAATTTTATGGGTTTAACAACAACAACATTTTCATCATTCATACATTTCAATCAAATTTCATGGGTTCAACAACAACAATATTTTCATTATTCACACAATTCTATCAAATTTAATTGGTTTAACATCAACATTTTCATCATTCACACAAATCAATCAAATTTCATGAATTTAACAACAACAACATTTTCATCATTCACAAAATTCAACCAAATTTCGTGGGTTTAAGAACAATATTTTTATCGTTCACTCAACTCAAATAAACTTCATGGGTTTAACGACAATATTTTCATCATTCACAGAATTCAATCAAACTCCATGGATTTAACAGGAACATTTTCATCATTCCCACAATTCAATCAAATTTCATGGTTTAACATCAACATTTTCATCATTCACACAATATAATCAAATCTCATAGGTTTAACAACAACATTTTCATTATTCCAACAATTCAATCAAATTTCATGGGTTTAACAACAACATTTTCATTATACACACAACTCAATCAAATTTCATGGGTTTAATAGAACATTTTCATCATTCCCATAATTCAATCAAATTTCATGGGTTTAACAACTACATTTTCATCATTCAGACAATTCAATCATATTTCATGGGTTTAATGATAACAACATTATCATTATTCACATAATTCAATCAAATTTCTTGGGTTTAACAACAACATTTTCATCATTCACTTAATTCAATCAAATTTCTTGGGTTTAACAGCAACATTTTCATTATTCCAACAATTCAATCAAATTTCATGGGTTTAACAACAACATTTTCATTATTCACACAACTCAATCAAATTTCATGGGTTTAATAGAACATTTTCATCATTCCCATAATTCAATCAAATTTCATGGGTTCAACAACGACATTTTCATTATTCACACAATTCTATCAAATTTCATTGGTTTAACATCAACATTTTATCATTCGCAAAATTCAATCAAATTTCATGGTTTTAACAACATTTTCATCACTCACACAATTCAATTAAATTTCATGTGTTTAACAACAACAACATTTTGATCATTCACACAATTCAATCAAATTTCATGGGTTTAACAACAACATTTTTATCATTCACATAATTCAATCAAATTCTATCAGTTTAGAAAACATTTTCATCATTACAATATTCAATCAAATGTCACGGGTTTAACGACAACATTTTTATCATTCATCAATTTCAATCAAATTTTATGAGTTTAACAACAACATTTTCACCATTCACACAATTTAATCAAATTTCATGGGTTAACGACAACTTTTTCATCATTCAATTCAGTCAAATTTTATGAGTTTAACAACAACATTTTCATCATTCACACAATTCAAATTTCATGGGTTTAACAACAACAACATTTTCATCATTCATACAATTCAATCAAATTTCATGGGTTCAACAACAACAACATTTCATTATTCACACAATTCTATCAAATTTCATTGGTTTAACATCAACATTTTCATCATTCACATAATTCAATCAAATTTCATGAATTTAACAACAACAACATTTTCATCATTCACACAATTTAATCAATTTCCATGGGTTTAAGAACAACATTTTTATCGTTCACACAACTCAATCAAATTCTATCGGTTTAAAAAAACATTTTCATCATTCACAGAATTCAATCAAATTTCACGGGTTTAACGACAACATTTTCATCATTCATACAATTCAATCAAATTTATGAGTTTAACAAAAACATTTTCATCATTCACACAATTTAATCAAATTTCATGGGTTTAACAACAACACATTTTCATCATTCATACAATTCAATAAAATCTCATGGGTTCAACAACAACAACATTTTCATTATTCACACAATTCTATCAATTTTCATTTGTTTAACATCAACATTGTCATCATTCACACAATTCAATCAGATTTCATGAATTTAACAACAACAACATTTTCATCATTCACACAATTCAATCAAATTTCATGGGTTTAAGAACAATATTTTTATCGTTCACACAACTCAATCAAATTTCATGGGTTTAACGACAATATTTTCATCATTCACAGAATTCAATCAAACTCCATGGATTTAACAGGAACATTTACATCATTCCCACAATTCAATCAAATTTCATGGGTTTAACATCAACATTTTCATCATTCACACAATTCAATCAAATCTCATAGGTTTAACAACACATTTTCATTATTCCAACAATTCAATCAAATTTCATGGGTTTAACAATAACATTTTCATTATTCACACAACTCAATCAAATTTCATGGGTTTAATAGAACATTTTCATCATTCCCATAATTCAATCAAATTTCATGGGTTTAACAACTACATTTTCATCATTCAGACAATTCAATCATATTTCATGGGTTTAATGATAACAACATTATCATTATTCACATAATTCAATCAAATTTCATGGGTTTAACAACAACATTTTCATCATTCACTTAATTCAATCAAATTTCTTGGGTTTAACAGCAACATTTTCATTATTCCAACAATTCAATCAAATTTCATGGGTTTAACAACAACATTTTCATTATTCACACAACTCAATCAAATTTCATGGGTTTAATAGAACATTTTCATCATTCCCATAATTCAATCAAATTTCATGGGTTCAACAACGACATTTTCATTATTCACACAATTCTATCAAGTTTCATTGGTTTAACATCAACATTTTCATCATTCGCAAAATTCAATCAAATTTCATGGTTTTAACAACATTTCATCACTCACACAATTCAATTAAATTTCATGTGTTTAACAACAATAACATTTTCATCATTCACACTATTCAATCAAACTTCATGGGTTTAACAACAACATTTTTATGATTCACATAATTCAATCAAATTCTATCGGTTTAAAAAACATTTTCATCATTCACGATATTCAATCAAATTTCACGGGTTTAACGACAACATTTTCATCATTCATCCAATTCAATCAAATTTTATGAGTTTAACAACAACATTTTCACCATTCACACAATTTAATCAAATTTCATGGGTTTAACGACAACATTTCATCATTCAATTCAGTCAAATTTCATGAGTTTAACAACAACAACATTTTCATCATTCACACAATTTAATCAATTTCCATGGGTTTAAGAACAACATTTTATCGTTCACACAACTCAATAAAATTCTATCGGTTTAAAAAACATTTTCATCATTCACAGAATTCAATCAAATTTCACGGGTTTAACGACAACATTTCATCATTCATACAATTCAATCAAATTTTATGAGTTGAACAACAACATTTTCATCATTCACACAATTTAATCAGATTTCATGGGTATAACCACAACAACATTTTCATCATTCATACAATTCAATCAAATTTCATGGGTTCAACAACAACAACATTTTCATCATTCACACAATTTAATCAATTTTCATGGGTTGAAGAACAACATTTTTATCATTCACACAACTCAATCAAATTCTATCGGTTTAAAAAAATTTTTCATCATTCACAGAATTCAATCAAATTTCATGGGTTAACAACAACATTTTCATCATTTACAGAATTCAATCAAATTTTACAGGTTTAACAACAACATTTCATCATTCATACAATTCAATCAAATTTTATGAGTTTAACAACAACATTTTCATCATTCACACAATTCAATAAAATTTATGGGTTTAACAACAACAACATTTTCATCATTCATACAATTCAATCAAATTTCATGGGTTCAACAACAACAATATTTTCATTATTCACACAATTCTATCAAATTTAATTGGTTTAACATCAACATTTTCATCATTCACACAATCAATCAAATTTCATGAATTTAACAACAACAACATTTTCATCATTCACAAAATTCAACCAAATTTCGTGGGTTTAAGAACAATATTTTTATCGTTCACTCAACTCAAATAACTTCATGGGTTTAACGACAATATTTTCATCATTCACAGAATTCAATCAAACTCCATGGATTTAACAGGAACATTTCATCATTCCCACAATTCAATCAAATTTCATGGTTTAACATCAACATTTTCATCATTCACACAATATATCAAATCTCATAGGTTTAACAACAACATTTTCATTATTCCAACAATTCAATCAAATTTCATGGGTTTAACAACAACATTTTCATTATACACACAACTCAATCAAATTTCATGGTTTAATAGAACATTTTCATCATTCCCATAATTCAATCAAATTTCATGGGTTTAACAACTACATTTTCATCATTCAGACAATTCAATCAAATTTCATGGGTTTAAAAAGAACAACA
>NW_026113507.1:0-20302 GCF_024323335.1 Lathyrus oleraceus
ATATTCACGTAAGCACCTAGTCAGATATACTTATTCCACGAAATCATGTGAAAAGGCTCTCTCTCTCGCTTCTCTCTCTCTCTCCTCTACGTTAAAAAGAGAACAATAAAATAGAATAAAAAATGAAGCGTGAAATTGAAATTTAAACACAAAATAGAATAAAACTTCACCCAAAAGTAGATATTTTGAAAGCGGATATTTGTCAACACTCAACTCTCAAGGCGATTTCCAATTCATTCTCTACTTTTCCAAATGAAAATACAAACAGTTAACAAAAACATTTCCATGATAACAACATCAGCCAAGTAACCAACAAGAATTAAACAAAAATGTATTAACAAAGCATAATTATTAGTATTGTACAACAAATGAAGTCATTTTAAAATTGGTTCGAAACTTGATTTAAAAAGCACAAACTGAGAAATTGCATATTTGAAATATGTCAAACTAAGAATATACACAACAGAGAAAGATGATATGTAATTCATTTGCAAAAAACTAAAAAATTCATTATTTCATTAAAAAGTTAGAGTTCCATAACGTATGCAAGAAAGAGTACTTTATAAACTTTAATGTAAACATTAGATAATACAATTATCAATGTCTAGTAATAATCTTACAAGATCTTGATTAAGACAATTTGATATTCACGTAAGCACCTAGTCAGATATACTTATTCCACGAAATCATGGAAAATGCTCTCTCTCTCTCTCTCTCTCTCTCTCTCTCTCTCTCTCAGTTAAAAAGAGAACAATAAAAATAAGAATAAAAAATGAAGCGTGAAATTGAAATTTAAACACAAAATAGAATAAAACTTCACCCAAAAGTAGATATTTTGAAAGCGGATATTTTGTCAACACTCCAACTCTCAAGGTCCATTTCCAATTCATTTCTCTACTTTTCCAAATGAAAATACAAAACATTTAAAAAAAACATTTCCACGATAACAACATCAGCCAAGTAACCAACAAGAATTAACAATGAATGTATTAAACAAAGCATAATTATTAGTATTGGTACAACAAATGAAGTCATTATGAAAATTGGTTCGAACTTGATTTAAAAAGCACAAACTTGAGAAATTGCATATTTTGAAATATGTCAAACTAAGCATATACACAACAGAGAAAGATGATATGTAATTCATTTGCAAAAAACTAAAAAATCTTTATTTCATTAAAAGTTAGAGTTCCAATGTATGCAAGAAAGAGTTACTTTAATAAACTGAATGTAAACATTAGATAATACAATTATCAATGTCTAGTTACTAATCTTACAAGATCTCAATAATACATTTATATTCACGTAAGCACCTAGTCAGATATACTTATTCCACGAAATCATGTGAAAATGCTCTCTCTCTCTCTCTCCTCTCTCTCTCTCTCTCTCTCTCTCTCTCTATGTTAAAAAGAGAACAATAAAAATGAGAATAAAAAATGAAGCGTGAAATTGAAATTAAACCAAAATAGAATAAAATTCACCCAAAAGTAGATATTTTGAAAGCGGATATTTGTCAACACTCCAACTCTCAAGGTCCATTTCCAATTCATTTCTCTACTTTCCAAATGAAAATACGAAACATTTTAACAAAAACATTTCCACGATAACAACATCAGCCAAGTAACCAACATGAATTAAACAAATGAATGTATTAAACAAAGCATAATTATTAGTATTGTACAACAAATGAAGTCATTATGAAAATTGGTTCAAACTTGATTTAAAAAGCACAAACTTGAGAAATTGCATATTTTGAAATATTTCAAACTAAGCATATAACACAACAGAGAAAGATGATATGTAATTCATTTGCAAAAAACTAAAAAAATTATTATTTCATTAAAAAGTTAGAGTTCCATAATGTATGACAAGAAAGAGTTACCTTAATAAACTTGAATGTAAACATTAGATAATACAATTATCAACGTAAGCACCTAGTCAGATATACTTATTCCACGAAATCATGTGAAACTGCTCTCTCTCTCTCTCTCTCTCTCTCTCTCTCTCTCTCTCTCTCGTTAAAAAGAGAACAATAAAAATGAGAATAAAAAATGAAGCGTGAAATTGAAATTTAATCCAAAATAGAATAAAACTTCACCCAAAAAGTAGATATTTTGAAAGCGGATATTTTGTCAACACTCCAACTCTCAAGGTCCATTTCCAATTCATTTCTCTACTTTTCCAAATGAAAATACGAAACATTTTAACAAAAACATTTCCACGATAACAACATCAGCCAAGTAACCAACATGAATTAAACAAATGAATGTATTAAACAAAGCATAATTATTAGTATTGGTACAACTAATGAAGTCATTATGAAAATTGGTTTAAACTTGATTTAAAAAGCACAAACTTGAGAAATTGCATATTTTGAAATATTTCAAACTAAGCATATAACACAACAGAGAAAGATGATATGTAATTCATTTGCAAAAAACTAAAAAAATTATTATTTCATTAAAAAGTTAGAGTTCCATAATGTATGACAAGAAAGAGTTACCTTAATAAACTTGAATGTAAACATTAGATAATACAATTATCAACGTAAGCACCTAGTCAGATATACTTATTCCACGAAATCATGTGAAACTGCTCTCTCTCTCTCTCTCTCTCTCTCTCTCTCTCTCTCTCCATTAAAAAGAGAACAATAAAAATGAGAATAAAAAATGAAGCGTGAAATTGAAATTTAATCCAAAATAGAATAAAACTTCACCCAAAAAGTAGATATTTTGAAAGCGGATATTTTGTCAACACTCCAACTCTCAAGGTCCATTTCCAATTCATTTCTCTACTTTTCCAAATGAAAATACGAAACATTTTAACAAAAACATTTCCACGATAACAACATCAGCCAAGTAACCAACATGAATTAAACAAATGAATGTATTAAACAAAGCATAATTATTAGTATTGGTACAACAATGAAGTCATTATGAAAATTGGTTTAAACTTGATTTAAAAAGCACAAACTTGAGAAATTGCATATTTTGAAATATTTCAAACTAAGCATATAACACAACAGAGAAAGATGATATGTAATTCATTTGCAAAAAACTAAAAAAATTATTATTTCATTAAAAAGTTAGAGTTCCATAATGTATGACAAGAAAGAGTTACCTTAATAAACTTGAATGTAAACATTAGATAATACAATTATCAACGTAAGCACCTAGTCAGATATACTTATTCCACGAAATCATGTGAAAATGCTCTCTCTCTCTCTCTCTCTCTCTCTCTCTCTCTCTCTCTCTCTCTCTCTCTCTCTCTCGTTAAAAAGAGAACAATAAAAATGAGAATAAAAAATGAAGCGTGAAATTGAAATTTAACCCAAAATAGAATAAAACTTCACCCAAAAAGTAGATATTTTGAAAGCGGATATTTTGTCAACACTCCAACTCTCAAGGTCCATTTCCAATTCATTTCTCTACTTTTCCAAATGAAAATACGAAACATTTTAACAAAAACATTTCCACGATAACAACATCAGCCAAGTAACCAACATGAATTAAACAAATGAATGTATTAAACAAAGCATAATTATTAGTATTGGTACAACAAATGAAGTCATTATGAAAATTGGTTTAAACTTGATTTAAAAAGCACAAACTTGAGAAATTGCATATTTTGAAATATTTCAAACTAAGCATATAACACAACAGAGAAAGATGATATGTAATTCATTTGCAAAAAACTAAAAAAATTATTATTTCATTAAAAAGTTAGAGTTCCATAATGTATGACAAGAAAGAGTTACCTTAATAAACTTGAATGTAAACATTAGATAATACAATTATCAACGTAAGCACCTAGTCAGATATACTTATTCCACGAAATCATGTGAAAATGCTCTCTCTCTCTCTCTCTCTCTCTCTCTCTCTCTCTCTCTCTCTCTCTCTCTCTCATTAAAAAGAGAACAATAAAAATGAGAATAAAAAATGAAGCGTGAAATTGAAATTTAATCCAAAATAGAATAAAACTTCACCAAAAAAGTAGATATTTTGAAAGCGGATATTTTGTCATCACTCCAACTCTCAACGTCCATTTCCAATTCATTTCACTACTTTTCCAAATGAAATTACGAAACATTTTAACAAAAACATTTCCACGATAACAACATCAGCCAAGTAACCAACATGAATTGAACAAATGAATGTATTAAACAAAGCATAATTATTAGTATTGGTACAACAAATGAAGTCATTATGAAAATTGGTTCAAACTTGATTTAAAAAGCACAAACTTGAGAAATTGCATATTTTGAAATATTTCAAACTAAGCATATAACACAACAGAGAAAGATGATATGTAATTCATTTGCAAAAAACTAAAAAAATTATTATTTCATTAAAAAGTTAGAGTTCCATAATGTATGACAAGAAAGAGTTACCTTAATAAACTTGAATGTAAACATTAGATAATACAATTATCAACGTAAGCACCTAGTCAGATATACTTATTCCACGAAATCATGTGAAAATGCTCTCTCTCTCTCTCTCTCTCTCTCTCTCTCGTTAAAAAGAGAACAATAAAAATGAGAATAAAAAATGAAGCGTGAAATTGAAATTTAATCCAAAATAGAATAAAACTTCACCCAAAAAGTAGATATTTTGAAAGCGGATATTTTGTCAACACTCCAACTCTCAAGGTCCATTTCCAATTCATTTCTCTACTTTTCCAAATGAAAATACGAAACATTTTAACAAAAACATTTCCACGATAACAACATCAGCCAAGTAACCAACATGAATTAAACAAATGAATGTATTAAACAAAGCATAATTATTAGTATTGGTACAACAAATGAAGTCATTATGAAAATTGGTTTAAACTTGATTTAAAAAGCACAAACTTGAGAAATTGCATATTTTGAAATATTTCAAACTAAGCATATAACACAACAGAGAAAGATGATATGTAATTCATTTGCAAAAAATTAAAAAAATTATTTCATTAAAAAGTTTTTGTTCCATAATGTATGACAAGAAAGAGTTACCTTAATAAACTTGAATGTAAACATTAGATAATACAATTATCAACGTAAGCACCTAGTCAGATATACTTATTCCACGAAATCATGTGAAAATGCTCTCTCTCTCTCTCTCTCTCTCTCTCTCTCTCTCTCTCTCTCTCTCTCTCGTTAAAAAGAGAACAATAAAAATGAGAATAAAAAATGAAGCGTGAAATTGAAATTTAATCCAAAATAGAATAAAACTTCACCCAAAAAGTAGATATTTTGAAAGCGGATATTTTGTCAACACTCCAACTCTCAAGGTCCATTTCCAATTCATTTCTCTACTTTTCCAAATGAAAATACGAAACATTTTAACAAAAACATTTCCACGATAACAACATCAGCCAAGTAACCAACATGAATTAAACAAATGAATGTATTAAACAAAGCATAATTATTAGTATTGGTACAACAATGAAGTCATTATGAAAATTGGTTCAAACTTGATTTAAAAAGCACAAACTTGAGAAATTGCATATTTTGAAATATTTCAAACTAAGCATATAACACAACAGAGAAAGATGATATGTAATTCATTTGCAAAAAACTAAAAAAATTATTATTTCATTAAAAAGTTAGAGTTCCATAATGTATGACAAGAAAGAGTTACCTTAATAAACTTGAATGTAAACATTAGATAATACAATTATCAACGTAAGCACCTAGTCAGATATACTTATTCCACGAAATCATGTGAAAATGCTCTCTCTCTCTCTCTCTCTCTCTCTCTCTAAAAAGAGAACAATAAAAATGAGAATAAAAAATGAAGCGTGAAATTGAAATTTAATCCAAAATAGAATAAAACTTCACCCAAAAAGTAGATATTTTGAAAGCGGATATTTTGTCAACACTCCAACTCTCAAGGTCCATTTCCAATTCATTTCTCTACTTTTCCAAATGAAAATACGAAACATTTTAACAAAAACATTTCCACGATAACAACATCAGCCAAGTAACCAACATGAATTAAACAAATGAATGTATTAAACAAAGCATAATTATTAGTATTGGTACAACAAATGAAGTCATTATGAAAATTGGTTCAAACTTGATTTAAAAAGCACAAACTTGAGAAATTGCATATTTTGAAATATTTCAAACTAAGCATATAACACAACAGAGAAAGATGATATGTAATTCATTTGCAAAAAACTAAAAAAATTATTATTTCATTAAAAAGTTAGAGTTCCATAATGTATGACAAGAAAGAGTTACCTTAATAAACTTGAATGTAAACATTAGATAATACAATTATCAACGTAAGCACCTAGTCAGATATACTTATTCCACGAAATCATGTGAAAATGCTCTCTCTCTCTCTCTCTCTCTCTCTCTCTCTCTCTCGTTAAAAAGAGAACAATAAAAATGAGAATAAAAAATGAAGCGTGAAATTGAAATTTAATCCAAAATAGAATAAAACTTCACCCAAAAAGTAGATATTTTGAAAGCGGATATTTTGTCAACACTCCAACTCTCAAGGTCCATTTCCAATTCATTTCTCTACTTTTCCAAATGAAAATACGAAACATTTTAACAAAAACATTTCCACGATAACAACATCAGCCAAGTAACCAACATGAATTAAACAAATGAATGTATTAAACAAAGCATAATTATTAGTATTGGTACAACAAATGAAGTCATTATGAAAATTGGTTTAAACTTGATTTAAAAAGCACAAACTTGAGAAATTGCATATTTTGAAATATTTCAAACTAAGCATATAACACAACAGAGAAAGATGATATGTAATTCATTTGCAAAAAACTAAAAAAATTATTATTTCATTAAAAAGTTAGAGTTCCATAATGTATGACAAGAAAGAGTTACCTTAATAAACTTGAATGTAAACATTAGATAATACAATTATCAACGTAAGCACCTAGTCAGATATACTTATTCCACGAAATCATGTGAAAATGCTCTCTCTCTCTCTCTCTCTCTCTCTCTCTCTCTCTCTCTCTCTCTCTCTCTCCGTTAAAAAGAGAACAATAAAAATGAGAATAAAAAATGAAGCGTGAAATTGAAATTTAACCCAAAATAGAATAAAACTTCACCCAAAAAGTAGATATTTTGAAAGCGGATATTTTGTCAACACTCCAACTCTCAAGGTCCATTTCCAATTCATTTCTCTACTTTTCCAAATGAAAATACGAAACATTTTAACAAAAACATTTCCACGATAACAACATCAGCCAAGTAACCAACATGAATTAAACAAATGAATGTATTAAACAAAGCATAATTATTAGTATTGGTACAACAAATGAAGTCATTATGAAAATTGGTTTAAACTTGATTTAAAAAGCACAAACTTGAGAAATTGCATATTTTGAAATATTTCAAACTAAGCATATAACACAACAGAGAAAGATGATATGTAATTCATTTGCAAAAAACTAAAAAAATTATTATTTCATTAAAAAGTTAGAGTTCCATAATGTATGACAAGAAAGAGTTACCTTAATAAACTTGAATGTAAACATTAGATAATACAATTATCAACGTAAGCACCTAGTCAGATATACTTATTCCACGAAATCATGTGAAAATGCTCTCTCTCTCTCTCTCTCTCTCTCTCTCTCTCTCTCTCTCTCTCTCTCTCTCGTTAAAAAGAGAACAATAAAAATGAGAATAAAAAATGAAGCGTGAAATTGAAATTTAACCCAAAATAGAATAAAACTTCACCCAAAAAGTAGATATTTTGAAAGCGGATATTTTGTCAACACTCCAACTCTCAAGGTCCATTTCCAATTCATTTCTCTACTTTTCCAAATGAAAATACGAAACATTTTAACAAAAACATTTCCACGATAACAACATCAGCCAAGTAACCAACATGAATTAAACAAATGAATGTATTAAACAAAGCATAATTATTAGTATTGGTACAACAAATGAAGTCATTATGAAAATTGGTTTAAACTTGATTTAAAAAGCACAAACTTGAGAAATTGCATATTTTGAAATATTTCAAACTAAGCATATAACACAACAGAGAAAGATGATATGTAATTCATTTGCAAAAAACTAAAAAAATTATTATTTCATTAAAAAGTTAGAGTTCCATAATGTATGACAAGAAAGAGTTACCTTAATAAACTTGAATGTAAACATTAGATAATACAATTATCAACGTAAGCACCTAGTCAGATATACTTATTCCACGAAATCATGTGAAAATGCTCTCTCTCTCTCTCTCTCTCTCTCTCTCTCTCTCGTTAAAAAGAGAACAATAAAAATGAGAATAAAAAATGAAGCGTGAAATTGAAATTTAACCCAAAATAGAATAAAACTTCACCCAAAAAGTAGATATTTTGAAAGCGGATATTTTGTCAACACTCCAACTCTCAAGGTCCATTTCCAATTCATTTCTCTACTTTTCCAAATGAAAATACGAAACATTTTAACAAAAACATTTCCACGATAACAACATCAGCCAAGTAACCAACATGAATTAAACAAATGAATGTATTAAACAAAGCATAATTATTAGTATTGGTACAACAAATGAAGTCATTATGAAAATTGGTTTAAACTTGATTTAAAAAGCACAAACTTGAGAAATTGCATATTTTGAAATATTTCAAACTAAGCATATAACACAACAGAGAAAGATGATATGTAATTCATTTGCAAAAAACTAAAAAAATTATTATTTCATTAAAAAGTTAGAGTTCCATAATGTATGACAAGAAAGAGTTACCTTAATAAACTTGAATGTAAACATTAGATAATACAATTATCAACGTAAGCACCTAGTCAGATATACTTATTCCACGAAATCATGTGAAAATGCTCTCTCTCTCTCTCTCTCTCTCTCTCTCTCTCTCTCTCCGTTAAAAAGAGAACAATAAAAATGAGAATAAAAAATGAAGCGTGAAATTGAAATTTAACCCAAAATAGAATAAAACTTCACCCAAAAAGTAGATATTTTGAAAGCGGATATTTTGTCAACACTCCAACTCTCAAGGTCCATTTCCAATTCATTTCTCTACTTTTCCAAATGAAAATACGAAACATTTTAACAAAAACATTTCCACGATAACAACATCAGCCAAGTAACCAACATGAATTAAACAAATGAATGTATTAAACAAAGCATAATTATTAGTATTGGTACAACAAATGAAGTCATTATGAAAATTGGTTTAAACTTGATTTAAAAAGCACAAACTTGAGAAATTGCATATTTTGAAATATTTCAAACTAAGCATATAACACAACAGAGAAAGATGATATGTAATTCATTTGCAAAAAACTAAAAAAATTATTATTTCATTAAAAAGTTAGAGTTCCATAATGTATGACAAGAAAGAGTTACCTTAATAAACTTGAATGTAAACATTAGATAATACAATTATCAACGTAAGCACCTAGTCAGATATACTTATTCCACGAAATCATGTGAAAATGCTCTCTCTCTCTCTCTCTCTCTCTCTCTCTCTCTCTCTCTCTCTCTCTCTCTCTCTCTCTCGTTAAAAAGAGAACAATAAAAATGAGAATAAAAAATGAAGCGTGAAATTGAAATTTAACCCAAAATAGAATAAAACTTCACCCAAAAAGTAGATATTTTGAAAGCGGATATTTTGTCAACACTCCAACTCTCAAGGTCCATTTCCAATTCATTTCTCTACTTTTCCAAATGAAAATACGAAACATTTTAACAAAAACATTTCCACGATAACAACATCAGCCAAGTAACCAACATGAATTAAACAAATGAATGTATTAAACAAAGCATAATTATTAGTATTGGTACAACAAATGAAGTCATTATGAAAATTGTTTAAACTTGATTTAAAAAGCACAAACTTGAGAAATTGCATATTTTGAAATATTTCAAACTAAGCATATAACACAACAGAGAAAGATGATATGTAATTCATTTGCAAAAAACTAAAAAAATTATTATTTCATTAAAAAGTTAGAGTTCCATAATGTATGACAAGAAAGAGTTACCTTAATAAACTTGAATGTAAACATTAGATAATACAATTATCAACGTAAGCACCTAGTCAGATATACTTATTCCACGAAATCATGTGAAAATGCTCTCTCTCTCTCTCTCTCTCTCTCTCTCTCTCTCTCTCTCTCTCTCTCTCTCTCTCTCTCTCTCTCTCTCTCTCTCTCTCTCTCCGTTAAAAAGAGAACAATAAAAATGAGAATAAAAAATGAAGCGTGAAATTGAAATTTAACCCAAAATAGAATAAAACTTCACCCAAAAAGTAGATATTTTGAAAGCGGATATTTTGTCAACACTCCAACTCTCAAGGTCCATTTCCAATTCATTTCTCTACTTTTCCAAATGAAAATACGAAACATTTTAACAAAAACATTTCCACGATAACAACATCAGCCAAGTAACCAACATGAATTAAACAAATGAATGTATTAAACAAAGCATAATTATTAGTATTGGTACAACAAATGAAGTCATTATGAAAATTGGTTTAAACTTGATTTAAAAAGCACAAACTTGAGAAATTGCATATTTTGAAATATTTCAAACTAAGCATATAACACAACAGAGAAAGATGATATGTAATTCATTTGCAAAAAACTAAAAAAATTATTATTTCATTAAAAAGTTAGAGTTCCATAATGTATGACAAGAAAGAGTTACCTTAATAAACTTGAATGTAAACATTAGATAATACAATTATCAACGTAAGCACCTAGTCAGATATACTTATTCCACGAAATCATGTGAAAATGCTCTCTCTCTCTCTCTCTCTCTCTCTCTCTCTCTCTCTCTCTCTCGTTAAAAGAGAACAATAAAAATGAGAATAAAAAATGAAGCGTGAAATTGAAATTTAACCCAAAATAGAATAAAACTTCACCCAAAAAGTAGATATTTTGAAAGCGGATATTTTGTCAACACTCCAACTCTCAAGGTCCATTTCCAATTCATTTCTCTACTTTTCCAAATGAAAATACGAAACATTTTAACAAAAACATTTCCACGATAACAACATCAGCCAAGTAACCAACATGAATTAAACAAATGAATGTATTAAACAAAGCATAATTATTAGTATTGGTACAACAAATGAAGTCATTATGAAAATTGGTTTAAACTTGATTTAAAAAGCACAAACTTGAGAAATTGCATATTTTGAAATATTTCAAACTAAGCATATAACACAACAGAGAAAGATGATATGTAATTCATTTGCAAAAAACTAAAAAAATTATTATTTCATTAAAAAGTTAGAGTTCCATAATGTATGACAAGAAAGAGTTACCTTAATAAACTTGAATGTAAACATTAGATAATACAATTATCAACGTAAGCACCTAGTCAGATATACTTATTCCACGAAATCATGTGAAAATGCTCTCTCTCTCTCTCTCTCTCTCTCTCTCTCTCTCTCTCTCTCTCTCTCTCTCTCTCTCTCGTTAAAAAGAGAACAATAAAAATGAGAATAAAAAATGAAGCGTGAAATTGAAATTTAACCCAAAATAGAATAAAACTTCACCCAAAAAGTAGATATTTTGAAAGCGGATATTTTGTCAACACTCCAACTCTCAAGGTCCATTTCCAATTCATTTCTCTACTTTTCCAAATGAAAATACGAAACATTTTAACAAAAACATTTCCACGATAACAACATCAGCCAAGTAACCAACATGAATTAAACAAATGAATGTATTAAACAAAGCATAATTATTAGTATTGGTACAACAATGAAGTCATTATGAAAATTGGTTTAAACTTGATTTAAAAAGCACAAACTTGAGAAATTGCATATTTTGAAATATTTCAAACTAAGCATATAACACAACAGAGAAAGATGATATGTAATTCATTTGCAAAAAACTAAAAAAATTATTATTTCATTAAAAAGTTAGAGTTCCATAATGTATGACAAGAAAGAGTTACCTTAATAAACTTGAATGTAAACATTAGATAATACAATTATCAACGTAAGCACCTAGTCAGATATACTTATTCCACGAAATCATGTGAAAATGCTCTCTCTCTCTCTCTCTCTCTCTCTCTCTCTCTCTCTCTCTCTCTCTCTCGTTAAAAAGAGAACAATAAAAATGAGAATAAAAAATGAAGCGTGAAATTGAAATTTAACCCAAAATAGAATAAAACTTCACCCAAAAAGTAGATATTTTGAAAGCGGATATTTTGTCAACACTCCAACTCTCAAGGTCCATTTCCAATTCATTTCTCTACTTTTCCAAATGAAAATACGAAACATTTTAACAAAAACATTTCCACGATAACAACATCAGCCAAGTAACCAACATGAATTAAACAAATGAATGTATTAAACAAAGCATAATTATTAGTATTGGTACAACAAATGAAGTCATTATGAAAATTGGTTTAAACTTGATTTAAAAAGCACAAACTTGAGAAATTGCATATTTTGAAATATTTCAAACTAAGCATATAACACAACAGAGAAAGATGATATGTAATTCATTTGCAAAAAACTAAAAAAATTATTATTTCATTAAAAAGTTAGAGTTCCATAATGTATGACAAGAAAGAGTTACCTTAATAAACTTGAATGTAAACATTAGATAATACAATTATCAACGTAAGCACCTAGTCAGATATACTTATTCCACGAAATCATGTGAAAATGCTCTCTCTCTCTCTCTCTCTCTCTCTCTCTCTCTCTCTCTCTCTCTCTCTCTCTCTCGTTAAAAAGAGAACAATAAAAATGAGAATAAAAAATGAAGCGTGAAATTGAAATTTAACCAAAATAGAATAAAACTTCACCCAAAAAGTAGATATTTTGAAAGCGGATATTTTGTCAACACTCCAACTCTCAAGGTCCATTTCCAATTCATTTCTCTACTTTTCCAAATGAAAATACGAAACATTTTAACAAAAACATTTCCACGATAACAACATCAGCCAAGTAACCAACATGAATTAAACAAATGAATGTATTAAACAAAGCATAATTATTAGTATTGGTACAACAAATGAAGTCATTATGAAAATTGGTTCAAACTTGATTTAAAAAGCACAAACTTGAGAAATTGCATATTTTGAAATATTTCAAACTAAGCATATAACACAACAGAGAAAGATGATATGTAATTCATTTGCAAAAAACTAAAAAAATTATTATTTCATTAAAAAGTTAGAGTTCCATAATGTATGACAAGAAAGAGTTACCTTAATAAACTTGAATGTAAACATTAGATAATACAATTATCAACGTAAGCACCTAGTCAGATATACTTATTCCACGAAATCATGTGAAAATGCTCTCTCTCTCTCTCTCTCTCTCTCTCTCTCCGTTAAAAAGAGAACAATAAAAATGAGAATAAAAAATGAAGCGTGAAATTGAAATTTAACCCAAAATAGAATAAAACTTCACCCAAAAAGTAGATATTTTGAAAGCGGATATTTTGTCAACACTCCAACTCTCAAGGTCCATTTCCAATTCATTTCTCTACTTTTCCAAATGAAAATACGAAACATTTTAACAAAAACATTTCCACGATAACAACATCAGCCAAGTAACCAACATGAATTAAACAAATGAATGTATTAAACAAAGCATAATTATTAGTATTGGTACAACAAATGAAGTCATTATGAAAATTGGTTTAAACTTGATTTAAAAAGCACAAACTTGAGAAATTGCATATTTTGAAATATTTCAAACTAAGCATATAACACAACAGAGAAAGATGATATGTAATTCATTTGCAAAAAACTAAAAAAATTATTATTTCATTAAAAAGTTAGAGTTCCATAATGTATGACAAGAAAGAGTTACCTTAATAAACTTGAATGTAAACATTAGATAATACAATTATCAACGTAAGCACCTAGTCAGATATACTTATTCCACGAAATCATGTGAAAATGCTCTCTCTCTCTCTCTCTCTCTCTCTCTCTCTCTCTCTCTCTCTCGTTAAAAAGAGAACAATAAAAATGAGAATAAAAAATGAAGCGTGAAATTGAAATTTAATCCAAAATAGAATAAAACTTCACCCAAAAAGTAGATATTTTGAAAGCGGATATTTTGTCAACACTCCAACTCTCAAGGTCCATTTCCAATTCATTTCTCTACTTTTCCAAATGAAAATACGAAACATTTTAACAAAAACATTTCCACGATAACAACATCAGCCAAGTAACCAACATGAATTAAACAAATGAATGTATTAAACAAAGCATAATTATTAGTATTGGTACAACAATGAAGTCATTATGAAAATTGGTTCAAACTTGATTTAAAAAGCACAAACTTGAGAAATTGCATATTTTGAAATATTTCAAACTAAGCATATAACACAACAGAGAAAGATGATATGTAATTCATTTGCAAAAAACTAAAAAAATTATTATTTCATTAAAAAGTTAGAGTTCCATAATGTATGACAAGAAAGAGTTACCTTAATAAACTTGAATGTAAACATTAGATAATACAATTATCAACGTAAGCACCTAGTCAGATATACTTATTCCACGAAATCATGTGAAAACTCTCTCTCTCTCTCTCTCTCTCTCTCGTTAAAAAGAGAACAATAAAAATGAGAATAAAAAATGAAGCGTGAAATTGAAATTTAACCCAAAATAGAATAAAACTTCACCCAAAAAGTAGATATTTTGAAAGCGGATATTTTGTCAACACTCCAACTCTCAAGGTCCATTTCCAATTCATTTCTCTACTTTTCCAAATGAAAATACGAAACATTTTAACAAAAACATTTCCACGATAACAACATCAGCCAAGTAACCAACATGAATTAAACAAATGAATGTATTAAACAAAGCATAATTATTAGTATTGGTACAACAAATGAAGTCATTATGAAAATTGGTTTAAACTTGATTTAAAAAGCACAAACTTGAGAAATTGCATATTTTGAAATATTTCAAACTAAGCATATAACACAACAGAGAAAGATGATATGTAATTCATTTGCAAAAAACTAAAAAAATTATTATTTCATTAAAAAGTTAGAGTTCCATAATGTATGACAAGAAAGAGTTACCTTAATAAACTTGAATGTAAACATTAGATAATACAATTATCAACGTAAGCACCTAGTCAGATATACTTATTCCACGAAATCATGTGAAAATGCTCTCTCTCTCTCTCTCTCTCTCTCTCTCTCTCGTTAAAAAGAGAACAATAAAAATGAGAATAAAAAATGAAGCGTGAAATTGAAATTTAACCCAAAATAGAATAAAACTTCACCCAAAAAGTAGATATTTTGAAAGCGGATATTTTGTCAACACTCCAACTCTCAAGGTCCATTTCCAATTCATTTCTCTACTTTTCCAAATGAAAATACGAAACATTTTAACAAAAACATTTCCACGATAACAACATCAGCCAAGTAACCAACATGAATTAAACAAATGAATGTATTAAACAAAGCATAATTATTAGTATTGGTACAACAAATGAAGTCATTATGAAAATTGGTTTAAACTTGATTTAAAAAGCACAAACTTGAGAAATTGCATATTTTGAAATATTTCAAACTAAGCATATAACACAACAGAGAAAGATGATATGTAATTCATTTGCAAAAAACTAAAAAAATTATTATTTCATTAAAAAGTTAGAGTTCCATAATGTATGACAAGAAAGAGTTACCTTAATAAACTTGAATGTAAACATTAGATAATACAATTATCAACGTAAGCACCTAGTCAGATATACTTATTCCACGAAATCATGTGAAAATGCTCTCTCTCTCTCTCTCTCTCTCTCTCTCTCTCTCTCTCTCTCTCTCCGTTAAAAAGAGAACAATAAAAATGAGAATAAAAAATGAAGCGTGAAATTGAAATTTAACCCAAAATAGAATAAAACTTCACCCAAAAAGTAGATATTTTGAAAGCGGATATTTTGTCAACACTCCAACTCTCAAGGTCCATTTCCAATTCATTTCTCTACTTTTCCAAATGAAAATACGAAACATTTTAACAAAAACATTTCCACGATAACAACATCAGCCAAGTAACCAACATGAATTAAACAAATGAATGTATTAAACAAAGCATAATTATTAGTATTGGTACAACAAATGAAGTCATTATGAAAATTGGTTTAAACTTGATTTAAAAAGCACAAACTTGAGAAATTGCATATTTTGAAATATTTCAAACTAAGCATATAACACAACAGAGAAAGATGATATGTAATTCATTTGCAAAAAACTAAAAAAATTATTATTTCATTAAAAAGTTAGAGTTCCATAATGTATGACAAGAAAGAGTTACCTTAATAAACTTGAATGTAAACATTAGATAATACAATTATCAACGTAAGCACCTAGTCAGATATACTTATTCCACGAAATCATGTGAAAATGCTCTCTCTCTCTCTCTCTCTCTCTCTCTCTCTCGTTAAAAAGAGAACAATAAAAATGAGAATAAAAAATGAAGCGTGAAATTGAAATTTAACCCAAAATAGAATAAAACTTCACCCAAAAAGTAGATATTTTGAAAGCGGATATTTTGTCAACACTCCAACTCTCAAGGTCCATTTCCAATTCATTTCTCTACTTTTCCAAATGAAAATACGAAACATTTTAACAAAAACATTTCCACGATAACAACATCAGCCAAGTAACCAACATGAATTAAACAAATGAATGTATTAAACAAAGCATAATTATTAGTATTGGTACAACAAATGAAGTCATTATGAAAATTGGTTCAAACTTGATTTAAAAAGCACAAACTTGAGAAATTGCATATTTTGAAATATTTCAAACTAAGCATATAACACAACAGAGAAAGATGATATGTAATTCATTTGCAAAAAACTAAAAAAATTATTATTTCATTAAAAAGTTAGAGTTCCATAATGTATGACAAGAAAGAGTTACCTTAATAAACTTGAATGTAAACATTAGATAATACAATTATCAACGTAAGCACCTAGTCAGATATACTTATTCCACGAAATCATGTGAAAATGCTCTCTCTCTCTCTCTCTCTCTCTCTCTCTCTCTCTCTCTCTCTCTCTCTCCGTTAAAAAGAGAACAATAAAAATGAGAATAAAAAATGAAGCGTGAAATTGAAATTTAACCCAAAATAGAATAAAACTTCACCCAAAAAGTAGATATTTTGAAAGCGGATATTTTGTCAACACTCCAACTCTCAAGGTCCATTTCCAATTCATTTCTCTACTTTTCCAAATGAAAATACGAAACATTTTAACAAAAACATTTCCACGATAACAACATCAGCCAAGTAACCAACATGAATTAAACAAATGAATGTATTAAACAAAGCATAATTATTAGTATTGGTACAACAATGAAGTCATTATGAAAATTGGTTTAAACTTGATTTAAAAAGCACAAACTTGAGAAATTGCATATTTTGAAATATTTCAAACTAAGCATATAACACAACAGAGAAAGATGATATGTAATTCATTTGCAAAAAACTAAAAAAATTATTATTTCATTAAAAAGTTAGAGTTCCATAATGTATGACAAGAAAGAGTTACCTTAATAAACTTGAATGTAAACATTAGATAATACAATTATCAACGTAAGCACCTAGTCAGATATACTTATTCCACGAAATCATGTGAAACTGCTCTCTCTCTCTCTCTCTCTCTCTCTCTCTCTCTCTCTCTCTCTCCGTTAAAAAGAGAACAATAAAAATGAGAATAAAAAATGAAGCGTGAAATTGAAATTTAACCCAAAATAGAATAAAACTTCACCCAAAAAGTAGATATTTTGAAAGCGGATATTTTGTCAACACTCCAACTCTCAAGGTCCATTTCCAATTCATTTCTCTACTTTTCCAAATGAAAATACGAAACATTTTAACAAAAACATTTCCACGATAACAACATCAGCCAAGTAACCAACATGAATTAAACAAATGAATGTATTAAACAAAGCATAATTATTAGTATTGGTACAACAATGAAGTCATTATGAAAATTGGTTTAAACTTGATTTAAAAAGCACAAACTTGAGAAATTGCATATTTTGAAATATTTCAAACTAAGCATATAACACAACAGAGAAAGATGATATGTAATTCATTTGCAAAAAATAAAAAAATTATTATTTCATTAAAAAGTTAGAGTTCCATAATGTATGACAAGAAAGAGTTACCTTAATAAACTTGAATGTAAACATTAGATAATACAATTATCAACGTAAGCACCTAGTCAGATATACTTATTCCACGAAATCATGTGAAAATGCTCTCTCTCTCTCTCTCTCTCTCTCTCTCTCTCTCTCTCTCTCTCTCTCCGTTAAAAAGAGAACAATAAAAATGAGAATAAAAAATGAAGCGTGAAATTGAAATTTAACCCAAAATAGAATAAAACTTCACCCAAAAAGTAGATATTTTGAAAGCGGATATTTTGTCAACACTCCAACTCTCAAGGTCCATTTCCAATTCATTTCTCTACTTTTCCAAATGAAAATACGAAACATTTTAACAAAAACATTTCCACGATAACAACATCAGCCAAGTAACCAACATGAATTAAACAAATGAATGTATTAAACAAAGCATAATTATTAGTATTGGTACAACAAATGAAGTCATTATGAAAATTGGTTTTAAACTTGATTTAAAAAGCACAAACTTGAGAAATTGCATATTTTGAAATATTTCAAACTAAGCATATAACACAACAGAGAAAGATGATATGTAATTCATTTGCAAAAAACTAAAAAAATTATTATTTCATTAAAAAGTTAGAGTTCCATAATGTATGACAAGAAAGAGTTACCTTAATAAACTTGAATGTAAACATTAGATAATACAATTATCAACGTAAGCACCTAGTCAGATATACTTATTCCACGAAATCATGTGAAAATGCTCTCTCTCTCTCTCTCTCTCTCTCTCTCTCTCTCTCTCTCTCTCTCTCTCTCTCCGTTAAAAAGAGAACAATAAAAATGAGAATAAAAAATGAAGCGTGAAATTGAAATTTAACCCAAAATAGAATAAAACTTCACCCAAAAAGTAGATATTTTGAAAGCGGATATTTTGTCAACACTCCAACTCTCAAGGTCCATTTCCAATTCATTTCTCTACTTTTCCAAATGAAAATACGAAACATTTTAACAAAAACATTTCCACGATAACAACATCAGCCAAGTAACCAACATGAATTAAAAATGAATGTATTAAACAAAGCATATTATTAGTATTGGTACAACAAATGAAGTCATTATGAAAATTGGTTCAAACTTGATTTAAAAAGCACAAACTTGAGAAATTGCATATTTTGAAATATTTCAAACTAAGCATATAACACAACAGAGAAAGATGATATGTAATTCATTTGCAAAAAACTAAAAAAATTATTATTTCATTAAAAAGTTAGAGTTCCATAATGTATGACAAGAAAGAGTTACCTTAATAAACTTGAATGTAAACATTAGATAATACAATTATCAACGTAAGCACCTAGTCAGATATACTTATTCCACGAAATCATGTGAAAATGCTCTCTCTCTCTCTCTCTCTCTCTCTCTCTCTCCTTTCGGTTAAAAAGAGAACAATAAAAATGAGAATAAAAAATGAAGCGTGAAATTGAAATTTAACCAAAATAGAATAAAACTTCACCAAAAAGTAGATATTTTGAAAGCGGATATTTTGTCAACACTCCAACTCTCAAGGTCCATTTCCAATTCATTTCTCTACTTTTCCAAATGAAAATACGAAACATTTTAACAAAAACATTTCCACGATAACAACATCAGCCAAGTAACCAACATGAATTGAACAAATGAATGTATTAAACAAAGCATAATTATTAGTATTGGTACAACAAATGAAGTCATTATGAAAATTGGTTCAAACTTGATTTAAAAAGCACAAACTTGAGAAATTTCATATTTTGAAATATTTCAAACTAAGCATATAACACAACAGAGAAAGATGATATGTAATTCATTTGCAAAAAACTAAAAAAATTATTATTTCATTAAAAAGTTAGAGTTCCATAATGTATGACAAGAAAGAGTTACCTTAATAAACTTGAATGTAAACATTAGATAATACAATTATCAACGTAAGCACCTAGTCAGTATTACTTATTCCACGAAATCATGTGAAACTGCTCTCTCTCTCTCTCTCTCTCTCTCTCTCTCTCTCTCTCTCTCCGTTAAAAAGAGAACAATAAAAATGAGAATAAAAATGAAGCGTGAAATTGAAATTTAATCAAAATAGATAAAACTTCACCCAAAAAGTAGATATTTTGAAAGCGGATATTTTGTCAACACTCCAACTCTCAAGGTCCATTTCCAATTCATTTCTCTACTTTTCCAATGAAAATACGAAACATTTTAACAAAAACA
>NW_026113508.1:0-20263 GCF_024323335.1 Lathyrus oleraceus
GATTAACACGGACGAGTGTTGAAATCAATACGGACGAGTATTGACAAAGAAATGATTAACACGGACGAGTGTTGAAAATCAATACGGACGAGTATTGACAAAGAAATGATTAACAAGGACGAGTTTTGAAAATCAATACGGACGAGTATTGACAAGAAATGATTAACACGGACGAGTGTTGAAAATCAATACGGACGAGTATTGACAAAGAAATGATTAACACGGACGAATGTTGAAAATCAATACGAACGAGTATTGACAAAGGAAATGATTAACACGGACGAGTGTTGAAAATTAATACGGACTAGTATTGACAAAGAAATGTTAACACAGACGAGTTTGAAAATCAATACGAATGAGTATTGATAAAAAATGGTTAGCACGGACGAGTGTTGAAAATCAATACGGACGAGTATTGAGAAAGAAATGATTAACACGGACGAGTGTTGAAAATCAATACGGACGAGTATGAGAAAGGAATGATAACACGGACGAGTGTTGAAAATCAATACGGACAAGTATTGACAAAGAAATGATTAACACGGACGAGTGTTGAAAATCAATATGGACGAGTATAACAAAGAAATGATTAACACGAACGAGTTTTGTAAATCATACGGACGAGTATTGACAAAGAAATGATTAACACGGACGAGTGTTGAAAATCAATACGGACGAGTATTGACAGAGAAATGATTAACACGGACGAGTGTTGAAAATCAATATGGCGAGTATTGACAAAGAAATGATTAACACGAACGAGTTTGTAAATCGATACGGACGAGTATTGACAAAGAAATGATTAACACGAAGAGTGTTGAAAATCAATACGGACGAGTATTGACAAAGAATTGATTAACACGGACGAATGTTGAAAATCAATACGAACGAGTATTGACAAAGGAATGATTAACACGGACGAGTGTTGAAAATTAATACGGACTAGTATTGACAAAGAAATGTTAAACACAGACGAGTGTTGAAAATCAATACGAATGAGTATTGATAAAGAAATGGTTAGCATGGACGAGTGTTGAAAATCAATACGGACGATTATTGAGAAAGAAATGATTAACACGGACGAGTGTTGAAAATCAATACGGACGAGTATTGAGAAAGAAATGATTAACACGGACGAGTGTTGAAAATCAATACGGACGAGTATTGACAAAGGAATGATTAACACGGACGAGTATTGAAAATCAATACGGACGAGTATTGACAAAGAAATGATTAACACGGACGAGTGTTGAAAATCAATACGGACGATTATTGACAAAGAAATGATTAACACGGACGAGTGTTGAAAATCAATACGGACAAGTATTGACAAAGAAATGATTAACACAGACGAGTGTGAAAATCAATACGAATGAGTATTGATAAAGAAATGATTAACACGGGTGAGTTTTGAAAATCAATACGGACAAGTATTGACAAAGGAATGATTAACACGGCGAGTGTTGAAAATCAATATGGACGAGTATTAACAAAGAAATGATTAACACGAACGAGTTTTGTAAATCCATACGGACGAGTATTGACAAAGAAATGATTAACACGGACGAGTGTTGAAAATCAATACGGACGAGTATTGACAGAGAAATGATTAACACGGACGAGTGTTGAAAATCAATATGGACGAGTATTAACAAAGAAATGATTAACACGAACGAGTTTTGTAAATCGATACGGACGAGTATTGACAAAGAAATGATTAACACGAACGAGTGTTGAAAATCAATACGGACGAGTATTGACAAAGAATTGATTAACACGGAAGTGTTGAAAATCAATACGAACGAGTATTGACAAAGGAATGATTAACACGGACGAGTGTTGAAAATTAATACGGACTAGTATTGACAAAGAAATGTTAAACACAGACGAGTGTTGAAAATCAATACGAATGAGTATTGATAAAGAAATGGTTAGCATGACGAGTGTTGAAAATCAATACGGACGAGTATTGAGAAAGAGAATGATTAACACGGACGAGTGTTGAAAATCAATACGGACGATTATTGAGAAAGAAATGATTAACACGGACGAGTGTTGAAAATCAATACGGACGAGTATTGACAAAGGAATGATTAACAAGGACGAGTATTGAAAATCAATACGGACGAGTATTGACAAAGAAATGATTAACACGACGAGTGTTGAAAATCAATACGGACGATTATTGACAAAGAAATGATTAACACGGACGAGTGTTGAAAATCAATACGGACAAGTATTGACAAAGAAATGATTAACACAGACGAGTGTTGAAAATCAATACGATGAGTATTGATAAAGAAATGATTAACACGGTGAGTTTTGAAAATCAATACGGACAAGTATTGACAAAGGATGATTAACACGGACGAGTGTTGAAAATCAATATGGACGAGTATTAACAAAGAAATGATTAACACGAACGAGTTTTGTAAATCCATACGGACGAGTATTGACAAAGAAATGATTAACACGGACGAGTGTTGAAAATCAATACGGACGAGTATTGACAGAGAAATGATTAACACGGACGAGTGTTGAAAATCAATATGGACGAGTATTAACAAAGAAATGATTAACACGAACGAGTTTTGTAAATCGATACGGACGAGTATTGACAAAGAAATGATTAACACGAACGAGTGTTGAAAATCAATACGGACGAGTATTGACAAAGAATTGATTAACACGGACGAATGTTGAAAATCAATACGAACGAGTATTGACAAAGGAATGATTAACACGGACGAGTGTTGAAAATTAATACGGACTAGTATTGACAAAGAAATGTTAAACACAGACGAGTGTTGAAAATCAATACGAATGAGTATTGATAAAGAAATGGTTAGCATGGACGAGTGTTGAAAATCAATACGGACGATTATTGAGAAAGAAATGATTAACACGGACGAGTGTTGAAAATCAATACGGACGAGTATTGAGAAAGAAATGATTAACACGGACGAGTGTTGAAAATCAATACGGACGAGTATTGACAAAGGAATGATTAACAAGGACGAGTGTTGAAAATCAATACGGACGAGTATTGACAAAGAAATGATTAACACGGACGAGTGTTGAAAATCAATACGGACGAGTATTGACAAAGAAATGATTAACACGGACGAGTGTTGAAAATCAATACGGACGAGTATTGACAAAGGAATGATTAACACGGACGAGTGTTGAAAATCAATACGGACGAGTATTGACAAAGAAATGATTAACACAGACGAGTGTTGAAAATCATACGGACGAGTATTGAAAGAAATGATTAACACGGACGAGTGTTGAAAATCAATACGGACGAGTATTGACAAAGAAATGATTAACACGGACGAGTGTTGAAAATCAATACGGACGAGTATTGACAAAGAAATGATTAACACGGACGAGTTTTGAAAATCAATACGGACAAGTATTGACAAAGGAATGATTAACACGGCGAGTGTTGAAAATCAATATGGACGAGTATTAACAAAGAAATGATTAACACGAACGAGTTGTAAATCAATACGGACGAGTATTGACAAAGAAATGATTAACACGGACGAGTGTGAAAATCAATACGGACGAGTATTGACAGAGAAATGATTAACACGGACGAGTGTTGAAAATCAATATGGACGAGTATTAACAAAGAAATGATTAACACGAACGAGTTTTGTAAATCGATACGGACGAGTATTGACAAAGAAATGATTAACACGAACGAGTGTTGAAAATCAATACGGACGAGTATTGACAAAAAATTGATTAACACGGCGAAGTGTTGAAAATCAATACGAACGAGTATTGACAAAGGTGATTAACACGGCGAGTGTTGAAAATTAATACGGACTAGTATTGACAAAGAAATGTTAACACGGGACGAGTGTTTAAAATCAATACGAATGAGTATTGACAAAGAATGGTTAGCACGGACGAGTGTTGAAAATCAATACGGACGAGTATTGAGAAGAAATGATTAACACGGACGAGTGTTGAAAATCAATACGGACGATTATTGAGAAAGAAATGATTAACACGGACGAGTGTTGAAAATCAATACGGACGAGTATGACAAAGAATGATTAACACGGACGAGTTGAAAATCAATACGGACGAGTATTGACAAAGAAATGATTAACACGGACGAGTGTTGAAAATCAATACGGACGAGTATTGACAAAGAATTCATTAACACGGACGAGTGTTGAAAATCAATACGAACGAGTATTGACAAAGGAATGATTAACACGGACGAGTGTTGAAAATAATACGGACTTATTGACAAAGAAATGATTAAACACAGACGAGTGTTGAAAATCAATACGAACGAGTATGATAAAGAAATGATTAGCACGGACGAGTGTTGAAAATCAATACGGACGAGTATGACAAAGAAATGATTAACACGGACGAGTGTTGAAAATCAATACGGACGAGTATTGAGAAAAGAAATGATTAACACGGACGAGTTTGAAAATCAATACGGACAGTATTGACAAAAGGATGATTAACACGGACGAGTGTTGAAAATCAATAGGACGAGTATTAACAAAGAATGATTAACACGAACGAGTTTTGTAAATCCATACGGACGAGTATTGACAAAAGAAATGATTAACACGGACGAGTGTTGAAAATCAATACGGACGAGTATTGACAAAGAAATGATTAACACGGACGAGTGTTGAAAATCAATATGGACGAGTATTGACAAAGAAATGATTAACACGAACGAGTTTTGAAAATCGATACGGACGAGTATTGACAAGAAATGATTAACACGACGAGTGTTGAAAATCAATACGGACGAGTATTGACAAAGAATTGATTAACACGGACGAATGTTGAAAATCAATACGGACGAGTATTGACAAAGGAATGATTAACACGGACGAGTGTTGAAAATTAATACGGACTAGTATTGACAAAGAAATGATTAACACAGACGAGTGTTGAAAATCAATACGAATGAGTATTGATAAAGAAATGGTTAACATGGACGAGTGTTGAAAATCAATACGGACGAGTATTGACAAAGAAATGATTAACACGGACGAGTGTTGAAAATCAATACGGACGATTATTGAGAAAGAAATGATTAACACGGACGAGTGTTGAAAATCAATACGGACGAGTATTGACAAAGGAATGATTAACAAGGACGAGTATTGAAAATCAATACGGACGAGTATTGACAAAGAAATGATTAACACGGACGAGTGTTGAAAATCAATACGGACGATTATTGACAAAGAAATGATTAACACGGACGAGTGTTGAAAATCAATACGGACAAGTATTGACAAAGAAATGATTAACACAGACGAGTGTTGAAAATCAATACGAATGAGTATTGATAAAGAAATGATTAACACGGGCGAGTTTTGAAAATCAATACGGACAAGTATTGACAAAGGAATGATTAACACGGACGAGTGTTGAAAATCAATATGGACGAGTATTAACAAAAGATGATTAACACGAACGAGTTTTGTAAATCCATACGGACGAGTATTGACAAAGAAATGATTAACACGGACGAGTGTTGAAAATCAATACGGACGAGTATTGACAGAGAAATGATTAACACGGACGAGTGTTGAAAATCAATATGGACGAGTATAACAAAGAAATGATTAACACGAACGAGTTTTGTAAATCGATACGGACGAGTATTGACAAAGAAATGATTAACACGAACGAGTGTTGAAAATCAATACGGACGAGTATTGACAAAGAATGATTAACACGGACGAATGTTGAAAATCAATACGAACGAGTATTGACAAAGGAATGATTAACACGGACGAGTGTTGAAAATTAATACGGACTAGTATTGACAAAGAAATGTTAAACAAGACGAGTGTTGAAAATCAATACGAATGAGTATTGATAAAGAAATGGTTAGCATGGACGAGTGTTGAAAATCAATACGGACGATTATTGAGAAAGAAATGATTAACACGGACGAGTGTTGAAAATCAATACGGACGATTATTGAGAAGAAAGAAAGATGATAACACGGACGAGTGTTGAAAATCAATACGGACGAGTATTGACAAAGGAATGATTAACAAGGACGAGTATTGAAAATCAATACGGACGAGTATTGACAAAGAAATGATTAACACGGACGAGTGTTGAAAATCAATACGGACGATTATTGACAAAGAAATGATTAACACGGACGAGTGTTGAAAATCAATACGGACAAGTATTGACAAAGAAATGATTAACACAGACGAGTGTTGAAAATCAATACGAATGAGTATTGATAAAGAAATGATTAACACGGGCGAGTTTTGAAAATCAATACGGACAAGTATTGACAAAGGAATGATTAACACGGACGAGTGTTGAAAATCAATATGGACGAGTATTAACAAAGAAATGATTAACACGAACGAGTTTTGTAAATCCATACGGACGAGTATTGACAAAGAAATGATTAACACGGACGAGTGTTGAAAATCAATACGGACGACGAGTTGACAGAGAAATGATTAACACGGACGAGTGTTGAAAATCAATATGGACGAGTATTAACAAAGAAATGATTAACACGAACGAGTTTTGTAAATCGATACGGACGAGTATTGACAAAGAAATGATTAACACGGACGAGTGTTGAAAATCAATACGGACGAGTATTGACAAAGAAATGATTAACACGGACGATGTTGAAAATCAATACGAACGAGTATTGACAAAGAATGATTAACACGGACGAGTGTTGAAATCAATACGGATAGTATGACAAAGAAATGTTAAACACAGACGAGTGTTGAAAATCAATACGAATGAGTATTGATAAAGAAATGTAACACGGACGAGTGTTGAAAATCAATACGGACGAGTATTGAGAAAGAAATGATTAACACGGACGAGTGTTGAAAATCAATACGGACGAGTATTGAGAAAGAAATGATTAACACGGACGAGTGTTGAAAATCAATACGGACGAGTATTGACAAAGAAATGATTAACAAGGACGAGTTTGAAAATCAATACGGACGAGTATTGACAAAGAAATGATTAACACGGACGAGTGTTGAAAATCAATACGGACGAGTATTGACAAAGAAATGATTAACACGGACGAGTGTTGAAAATCAATACGAGAGTATTTGACAAAGAAATGATTAACACGGACGAGTGTTGAAAATCAATACGGACGAGTATTGACAAAGAAATGATTAACACGGACGAGTGTTGAAAATCAATACGGACGAGTATTGACAAAGAAATGATTAACACGGACGAGTGTTGAAAATCAATACGGACGAGTATTGACAAAGAATGATTAACACGGACGAGTGTTGAAAATCAATACGGACGAGTATTGACAAAGAAATGATAACACGGACGAGTGTTGAAAATCAATACGGACAAGTATTGACAAAGAAATGATAACACGGACGAGTGTTGAAAATCAATATGGACGAGTATTAACAAAGAAATGATTAACACGAACGAGTGTTGAAAATCAATACGGACGAGTATTGATAAAGAAATGATTAACACGGACGAGTGTTGAAAATCAATACGGACGAGTATTGACAAGGATGATTAACACGGGACGAGTGTTGAAAATCAATATGGACGAGTATTAACAAAGAAATGATTAACACGAACGAGTTTGTAAATCAATACGGACGAGTATTGACAAAGAAATGATTAACACGGACGAGTGTTGAAAATCAATACGGACGAGTATTGACAAAGAAATGATTAACACGGACGAGTGTTGAAAATCAATACGGACGAGTATTGACAAAGAAATGATTAACACGAACGAGTTTGAAAATCAATACGGACGAGTATTGACAAAGAAATGATTAACACGGACGAGTGTTGAAAATCAATACGGACGAGTATTGACAAAGAATTGATTAACACGGACGAGTGTTGAAAATCAATACGACGAGTATTGACAAAGGATGATTAACACGGACGAGTGTTGAAAATCAATACGGACGAGTATTGACAAAGAAATGTTAACACAGACGAGTGTTGAAAATCAATACGGATGAGTATTGATAAACAAAGAAATGATTAACACGGACGAGTGTTGAAAATCAATACGGACGATTATTGAGAAAAAGAAATGATTAACACGGACGACGAGTGTTGAAAATCAATACGGACGAGTATTGACAAAGAAATGATTAACACGGACGAGTGTTGAAAATCAATACGGACGAGTATTGACAAAGGAATGATTAACACGGACGAGTGTTGAAAATCAATACGGACGAGTATTGACAAAGAAATGATTAACACGGACGAGTGTTGAAAATCAATACGGACGATTTGACAAAGAAATGATTAACACGGACGAGTGTTGAAAATCAATACGGACGAGTATTGACAAAGAAATGATTAACACAGACGAGTGTTGAAAATCAATACGACGAGTATTGACAAAGAAATGATTAACACGGTGAGTTTTGAAAATCAATACGGACAAGTATTGACAAAGGATGATTAACACGGACGAGTGTTGAAAATCAATAGGACGAGTATTAACAAAGAAATGATTAACACGAACGAGTTTGTAAATCCATACGGACGAGTATTGACAAAGAAATGATTAACACGGACGAGTGTTGAAAATCAATACGGACGAGTATTGACAGAGAAATGATTAACACGGACGAGTGTTGAAAATCAATATGGACGAGTATTAACAAAGAAATGATAACACGAACGAGTTTTGAAAATCAATACGGACGAGTATTGAAAAAGAAATGATTAACACGAACGAGTGTTGAAAATCAATACGGACGAGTATTGACAAAGAAATGATTAACACGGACGAGTGTTGAAAATCAATACGGACGAGTATTGACAAAGGAATGATTAACACGGACGAGTGTTGAAAATTAATACGGACTAGTATTGACAAAGAAATGTTAACACAGACGAGTGTTTAAAATCAATACGAATGAGTATTGACAAAGAAATGATTAACACGGACGAGTGTTGAAAATCAATACGGACGATTATTGAGAAAGAAATGATTAACACGGACGAGTGTTGAAAATCAATACGGACGAGTATTGACAAAGAAATGATTAACACGGACGAGTGTTGAAAATCAATACGGAAGAGTATTGACAAAGAAATGATTAACAAGGACGAGTGTTGAAAATCAATACGGACGAGTATTGACAAAGAAATGATTAACACGGACGAGTGTTGAAAATCAATACGGACGAGTATTGACAAAGAATGATTAACACGGACGAGTGTTGAAAATCAATACGGACGAGTATTGACAAAGGAATGATTAACACGGACGAGTGTTGAAAATCAATACGGACGAGTATTGACAAAGAAATGTTAAACACGGACGAGTGTTGAAAATCAATACGAACGAGTATTGACAAAGAAATGATTAACACGGACGAGTGTTGAAAATCAATACGGACGAGTATTGACAAAGAAATGATTAACACGGACGAGTGTTGAAAATCAATACGGACGAGTATTGACAAAGAATGATTAACACGGACGAGTTTGAAAATCAATACGGACAAGTATTGACAAAGGAATGATTAACACGGACGAGTGTTGAAAATCAATATGGACGAGTATTAACAAAGAAATGATTAACACGAACGAGTTTTGTAAATCCATACGGACGAGTATTGACAAAGAAATGATTAACACGGACGAGTGTTGAAAATCAATACGGACGAGTATTGACAAAGAAATGATTAACACGGACGAGTGTTGAAAATCAATATGGACGAGTATTGACAAAGAAATGATTAACACGAACGAGTTTTGTAAATCGATACGGACGAGTATTGACAAAGAAATGATTAACACGGACGAGTGTTGAAAATCAATACGGACGAGTATTGACAAAGAAATGATTAACACGGACGAATGTTGAAAATCAATACGGACGAGTATTGACAAAGGAATGATTAACACGGACGAGTGTTGAAAATTAATACGGACGAGTATTGACAAAGAAATGATAAACACGGACGAGTGTTGAAAATCAATACGAATGAGTATTGATAAAGAAATGGTTAACATGGACGAGTGTTGAAAATCAATACGGACGAGTATTGAGAAAGAAATGATTAACACGGACGAGTGTTGAAAATCAATACGGACGATTATTGAGAAAGAAATGATTAACACGGACGAGTGTTGAAAATCAATACGGACGAGTATTGACAAAGAAATGATTAACAAGGACGAGTATTGAAAATCAATACGGACGAGTATTGACAAAGAAATGATTAACACGGACGAGTGTTGAAAATCAATACGGACGATTATTGACAAAGAAATGATTAACACGGACGAGTGTTGAAAATCAATACGGACAAGTATTGACAAAGAAATGATTAACACAGACGAGTGTTGAAAATCAATACGAATGAGTATTGATAAAGAAATGATTAACACGGGTGAGTTTTGAAAATCAATACGGACAAGTATTGACAAAGGAATGATTAACACGGACGAGTGTTGAAAATCAATATGGACGAGTATTAACAAAGAAATGATTAACACGAACGAGTTTTGTAAATCCATACGGACGAGTATTGACAAAGAAATGATTAACACGGACGAGTGTTGAAAATCAATACGGACGAGTATTGACAGAGAAATGATTAACACGGACGAGTGTTGAAAATCAATATGGACGAGTATTAACAAAGAAATGATTAACACGAACGAGTTTTGTAAATCGATACGGACGAGTATTGACAAAGAAATGATTAACACGAACGAGTGTTGAAAATCAATACGGACGAGTATTGACAAAGAATGATTAACACGGACGAATGTTGAAAATCAATACGAACGAGTATTGACAAAGGAATGATTAACACGGACGAGTGTTGAAAATTAATACGGACTAGTATTGACAAAGAAATGTTAAACACAGACGAGTGTTGAAAATCAATACGAATGAGTATTGATAAAGAAATGGTTAGCATGGACGAGTGTTGAAAATCAATACGGACGATTATTGAGAAAGAAATGATTAACACGGACGAGTGTTGAAAATCAATACGGACGATTATTGAGAAAGAAATGATTAACACGGACGAGTGTTGAAAATCAATACGGACGAGTATTGACAAAGGAATGATTAACAAGGACGAGTATTGAAAATCAATACGGACGAGTATTGACAAAGAAATGATTAACACGGACGAGTGTTGAAAATCAATACGGACGATTATTGACAAAGAAATGATTAACACGGACGAGTGTTGAAAATCAATACGGACAAGTATTGACAAAGAAATGATTAACACAGACGAGTGTTGAAAATCAATACGAATGAGTATTGATAAAGAAATGATTAACACGGGTGAGTTTTGAAAATCAATACGGACAAGTATTGACAAAGGAATGATTAACACGGACGAGTGTTGAAAATCAATATGGACGAGTATTAACAAAGAAATGATTAACACGAACGAGTTTTGTAAATCCATACGGACGAGTATTGACAAAGAAATGATTAACACGGACGAGTGTTGAAAATCAATACGGACGAGTATTGACAGAGAAATGATTAACACGGACGAGTGTTGAAAATCAATATGGACGAGTATTAACAAAGAAATGATTAACACGAACGAGTTTTGTAAATCGATACGGACGAGTATTGACAAAGAAATGATTAACACGAACGAGTGTTGAAAATCAATACGGACGAGTATTGACAAAGAATTGATTAACACGGACGAATGTTGAAAATCAATACGAACGAGTATTGACAAAGGAATGATTAACACGGACGAGTGTTGAAAATTAATACGGACTAGTATTGACAAAGAAATGTTAAACACAGACGAGTGTTGAAAATCAATACGAATGAGTATTGATAAAGAAATGGTTAGCATGGACGAGTGTTGAAAATCAATACGGACGATTATTGAGAAAGAAATGATTAACACGGACGAGTGTTGAAAATCAATACGGACGAGTATTGAGAAAGGAATGATTAACACGGACGAGTATTGAAAATCAATACGGACGAGTATTGACAAAGAAATGATTAACACGGACGAGTGTTGAAAATCAATACGGAGGATTATTGACAAAGAAATGATTAACACGGACGAGTGTTGAAAATCAATACGGACGAGTATTGAGAAAGAAATGATTAACACGGACGAGTGTTGAAAATCAATACGGACGAGTATTGACAAAGAATGATTAACACGGACGAGTTTGAAAATCAATACGGACGAGTATTGACAAAGAAATGATTAACACGGACGAGTGTTGAAAATCAATACGGACGAGTATTGACAAAGAAATGATTAACACGGACGAGTGTTGAAAATCAATACGGACGAGTATTGAAAAGAAATGATTAACACAGACGAGTGTTGAAAATCAATACGGACGAGTATTGAGAAAGGAATGATTAACACGGACGAGTATTGAAAATCAATACGGACAAGTATTGACAAAGGAATGATTAACACGGACGAGTGTTGAAAATCAATATGGACGAGTATTAACAAAGAAATGATTAACACGAACGAGTTTTGTAAATCATACGGACGAGTATTGACAAAGAAATGATTAACACGGACGAGTGTTGAAAATCAATACGGACGAGTATTGACAAAGAAATGATTAACACGGACGAGTGTTGAAAATCAATACGACGAGTATTGATAAAGAAATGATTAACACGGACGAGTTTTGAAAATCAATACGGACAAGTATTGACAAAGGAATGATTAACACGGACGAGTGTTGAAAATCAATATGGACGAGTATTGACAAAGAAATGATTAACACGAACGAGTTTTGTAAATCCATACGGACGAGTATTGACAAAGAAATGATTAACACGGACGAGTGTTGAAAATCAATACGGACGAGTATTGACAGAGAAATGATTAACACGGACGAGTGTTGAAAATCAATATGGACGAGTATTAACAAAGAAATGATTAACACGAACGAGTTTTGTAAATCGATACGGACGAGTATTGACAAAGAAATGATTAACACGAACGAGTGTTGAAAATCAATACGGACGATTATTGACAAAGAAATGATTAACACGGACGAGTGTTGAAAATCAATACGGACAAGTATTGACAAAGAAATGATTAACACAGACGAGTGTTGAAAATCAATATGAATGAGTATTGATAAAGAAATGATTAACACGGGCGAGTTTTGAAAATCAATACGGACAAGTATTGACAAAGGAATGATTAACACGGACGAGTGTTGAAAATCAATACGGACGAGTATTAACAAAGAAATGATTAACACGAACGAGTTTTGTAAATCAATACGGACGAGTATTGACAAAGAAATGATTAACACGGACGAGTGTTGAAAATCAATACGGACGAGTATTGACAAGAGAAATGATTAACACGGACGAGTGTTGAAAATCAATATGGACGAGTATTAACAAAGAAATGATTAACACGAACGAGTGTTGAAAATCAATACGGACGAGTATTGACAAAGAATGATTAACACGGACGAGTGTTGAAAATCAATACGAACGAGTATTGACAAAGGAATGATTAACACGGACGAGTGTTGAAAATCAATACGGACGAGTATTGACAAAGAAATGATAAACACAGACGAGTGTTGAAAATCAATACGAATGAGTATTGACAAAGAAATGATTAACACGGACGAGTGTTGAAAATCAATACGGACGAGTATTGAAAAAGAAATGATTAACACGGACGAGTGTTGAAAATCAATACGGACGAGTATTGAGAAAGGAATGATTAACACGGACGAGTGTTGAAAATCAATACGGACAAGTATTGACAAAGGAATGATTAACACGGACGAGTGTTGAAAATCAATATGGACGAGTATTAACAAAGAAATGATTAACACGAACGAGTTTTGTAAATCCATACGGACGAGTATTGACAAAGAAATGATTAACACGGACGAGTGTTGAAAATCAATACGGACGAGTATTGACAGAGAAATGATTAACACGGACGAGTGTTGAAAATCAATACGGACGAGTATTAACAAAGAAATGATTAACACGAACGAGTTTTGTAAATCGATACGGACGAGTATTGACAAAGAAATGATTAACACGAACGAGTGTTGAAAATCAATACGGACGAGTATTGACAAAGAAATGATTAACACGGACGAGTGTTGAAAATCAATACGGACGAGTATTGACAAAGAAATGATTAACACGGACGAGTGTTGAAAATCAATACGAACGAGTATTGACAAAGAAATGATTAACACGGACGAGTGTTGAAAATCAATACGGACGAGTATTGACAAAGAAATGATTAACACGGACGAGTGTTGAAAATCAATATGGACGAGTATTGACAAAGAAATGATTAACACGAACGAGTGTTGAAAATCAATACGGACGAGTATTGACAAAGAAATGATTAACACGGACGAGTGTTGAAAATCAATACGGACGAGTATTGACAAAGAAATGATTAACACGGACGAGTGTTGAAAATCAATATGGACGAGTATTAACAAAGAAATGATTAACACGAACGAGTTTTGTAAATCAATACGGACGAGTATTGACAAAGAAATGATTAACACGGACGAGTGTTGAAAATCAATACGGACGAGTATTGACAAAGAAATGATTAACACGGACGAGTGTTGAAAATCAATACGAACGAGTATTGACAAAGAAATGATTAACACGGACGAGTGTTGAAAATCAATACGGACGAGTATTGACAAAGAAATGATTAACACGGACGAGTGTTGAAAATCATACGGACGAGTATTAACAAAGAAATGATTAACACGAACGAGTGTTGAAATCAATACGGACGAGTATTGACAAAGAAATGATTAACACGGACGAGTGTGAAAATCAATACGGACGAGTATGAAAAGAAATGATTAACACGGACGAGTGTTGAAAATCAATATGGACGAGTATTAACAAAGAAATGATTAACACGAACGAGTTTTGTAAATCGATACGGACGAGTATTGACAAAGAAATGATTAACACGGACGAGTGTTGAAAATCAATACGGACGAGTATTGACAAAGAAATGATTAACACGGACGAGTGTTGAAAATCAATACGGACGAGTATTGACAAAGAAATGATTAACACGGACGAGTGTTGAAAATCAATACGGAAGAGTATTGACAAAGAAATGATTAACACGGACGAGTTTTGAAAATCAATACGGACGAGTATTGACAAAGGAATGATTAACACGGACGAGTGTTGAAAATCAATACGGACGAGTATTGACAAAGAAATGATTAACACAGACGAGTGTTGAAAATCAATACGGACGAGTATTGACAAAGAAATGATTAACACGGACGAGTGTTGAAAATCAATACGGACGAGTATTGACAAAGAAATGATTAACACGGACGAGTGTTGAAAATCAATACGGACGAGTATTGACAAAGAAATGATTAACACGAACGAGTGTTGAAAATCAATACGGACGAGTATTGACAAAGAATTGATTAACACGGACGAGTGTTGAAAATCAATACGGACGAGTATTGACAAAGAAATGATTAACACGGACGAGTGTTGAAAATCAATACGGACGAGTATTGACAAAGAAATGATTAACACAGACGAGTGTTGAAAATCAATACGAATGAGTATTGATAAAGAAATGATTAACATGGACGAGTGTTGAAAATCAATACGGACGAGTATTGACAAAGAAATGATTAACACGGACGAGTGTTGAAAATCAATACGGACGAGTATTGAAAAGAAATGATTAACACGGACGAGTGTTGAAAATCAATACGGACGAGTATTGACAAAGAATGATTAACAAGACGAGTGTTGAAAATCAATACGGACGAGTATTGACAAAGAAATGATTAACACGGACGAGTGTTGAAAATCAATACGGACGAGTATTGACAAAGAATTGATTAACACGGACGAGTGTTGAAAATCAATACGGACGAGTATTGACAAAGAAATGATTAACACGGACGACGAGTGTTGAAAATCAATACGGACGAGTATTGACAAAGAATGATTAAACACGGACGAGTGTTGAAAATCAATACGACGAGTATTGATAAAGAAATGGTTAGCATGGACGAGTGTTGAAAATCAATACGGACGAGTATTGACAAAGAAATGATTAACACGGACGAGTGTTGAAAATCAATACGGACGAGTATGAGAAAGGAATGATTAACACGGACGAGTGTTGAAAATCAATACGGACGAGTATTGACAAAGGAATGATTAAACACGGACGAGTGTTGAAAATCATATACGAACGAGTATTATGACAAAGAAATGATTAACACGACGAGTTTGAAAATCAATACGGACGAGTATGACAAAGAAATGATTAACACGGACGAGTGTTGAAAATCAATACGGACGAGTATTGACAAAGAAATGATTAACACGGACGAGTGTGAAAATCAATACGGACGAGTATTGACAAAGAAATGATTACACGAACGCGAGTTTTGAAAATCAATACGGACGAGTATTGACAAAGAAATGATTAACACGGACGAGTGTTGAAAATCAATACGGACGAGTATTGACAAAGAAATGATTAACACGGACGAGTGTTGAAAATCAATACGGACGAGTATTGACAAAGAAATGATTAACACAGACGAGTGTTGAAAATCAATACGACGAGTATTGACAAAGAAATGATTAACACGGACGAGTTTTGAAAATCAATACGGACAAGTATTGACAAAGGAATGATTAACACGGACGAGTGTTGAAAATCAATATGGACGAGTATTAACAAAGAAATGATTAACACGAACGAGTTTTGTAAATCCATACGGACGAGTATTGACAAAGAAATGATTAACACGGACGAGTGTTGAAAATCAATACGGACGAGTATTGACAGAGAAATGATTAACACGGACGAGTGTTGAAAATCAATATGGACGAGTATTAACAAAGAAATGATTAACACGAACGAGTTTTGTAAATCGATACGGACGAGTATTGACAAAGAAATGATTAACACGAACGAGTGTTGAAAATCAATACGGACGAGTATTGACAAAGAATGATTAACAGGACGAATGTTGAAAATCAATACGAACGAGTATTGACAAAGGATGATTAACACGGACGAGTGTTGAAAATTAATACGGACTAGTATTGACAAAGAAATGTTAAACACAGACGAGTGTTGAAAATCAATACGAATGAGTATTGATAAAGAAATGGTTAGCATGGACGAGTGTTGAAAATCAATACGGACGATTATTGAGAAAGAAATGATTAACACGGACGAGTGTTGAAAATCAATACGGACGATTTTGAGAAAGAAATGATTAACACGGACGAGTGTGAAAATCAATACGGACGAGTATTGACAAGGAATGATTAAACAAGGACGAGTATTGAAAATCAATACGGACGAGTATTGACAAAGAAATGATTAACACGGACGAGTGTTGAAAATCAATACGGACGATTATTGACAAAGAAATGATTAACACGGACGAGTGTTGAAAATCAATACGGACAAGTATTGACAAAGAAATGATTAACACAGACGAGTGTTGAAAATCAATACGATGAGTATTGATAAAGAAATGATAACACGGACGAGTTTTGAAAATCAATACGGACAAGTATTGACAAAGGAATGATTAACACGGACGAGTGTTGAAAATCAATATGGACGAGTATTGACAAAGAAATGATTAACACGAACGAGTTTTGTAAATCAATACGGACGAGTATTGACAAAGAAATGATTAACACGGACGAGTGTTGAAAATCAATACGGACGAGTATTGACAGAGAAATGATTAACACGGACGAGTGTTGAAAATCAATATGGACGAGTATTAACAAAGAAATGATTAACACGAACGAGTTTTGAAAATCAATACGGACGAGTATTGACAAAGAAATGATTAACACGGACGAGTGTTGAAAATCAATACGGACGAGTATTGACAAAGAAATGATTAACACGGACGAGTGTTGAAAATCAATACGGACGAGTATTGACAAAGAAATGATTAAACACAGACGAGTGTTGAAAATCAATACGGATGAGTATTGACAAAGAAATGATTAACACGACGAGTGTTGAAAATCAATACGGACGAGTATTGAGAAAGAAATGATTAACACGACGAGTGTTGAAAATCAATACGGACGAGTATTGACAAAGGAATGATTAACACGGACGAGTGTGTGAAAATCAATACGGACGAGTATTGACAAGGAATGATTAACACGGACGAGTGTTGAAAATCAATACGGACGAGTATTGACAAAGAAATGATTAACACGAACGAGTTTTGAAAATCAATACGGACGAGTATTGACAAAGAAATGATTAACACGGACGAGTGTTGAAAATCAATACGGACGAGTATTGACAAAGAAATGATTAACACGGACGAGTGTTGAAAATCAATACGGACGAGTATTGACAAAGAAATGATTAACACGGACGAGTGTTGAAAATCAATACGGACGAGTATTGACAAAGAAATGATAACACGAACGAGTGTTGAAAATCAATCGGGGACGATATGACAAAGAAATGATTAACACGGGACGATGTTGAAAATCAATACGGACGAGTATTGACAAAGAAATGATTAACACGGACGAGTGTTGAAAATCAATAGACGAGTATTGAAAAGAAATGATTAACACGGACGAGTTTGAAAATCAATACGGACAAGTATGACAAAGAAATGATTAACACGGACGAGTGTTGAAAATCAATATGGACGAGTATTAACAAAGAAATGATTAACACGAACGAGTTTTGTAAATCCATACGGACGAGTATTGACAAGAAATGATTAACACGGACGAGTGTTGAAAATCAATACGGACGAGTATTGACAGAGAAATGATTAACACGGACGAGTGTTGAAAATCAATATGGACGAGTATTAACAAAGAAATGATTAACACGAACGAGTTTTGTAAATCGATACGGACGAGTATTGACAAAGAAATGATTAACACGAACGAGTGTTGAAAATCAATACGGACGAGTATTGACAAAGAATGATTAACACGGACGAAGTTGAAAATCAATACGAACGAGTATTGACAAAGGAATGATTAACACGGACGAGTGTTGAAATTAATACGGACTAGTATTGACAAAGAAATGTTACACAGACGAGTGTTGAAAATCAATACGAATGAGTATTGATAAAGAAATGGTTAGCATGGACGAGTGTTGAAAATCAATACGGAGGATTATTGAGAAAGAAATGATTAACACGGACGAGTGTTGAAAATCAATACGGACGATTATTGAGAAAGAAATGATTAACACGGACGAGTGTTGAAAATCAATACGGACGAGTATTGACAAAGGAATGATTAACAAGGACGAGTATTGAAAATCAATACGGACGAGTATTGACAAAGAAATGATTAACACGGACGAGTGTTGAAAATCAATACGGACGATTATTGACAAAGAATGATTAACACGGACGAGTGTTGAAAATCAATACGGACAAGTATTGACAAAGAATGATTAACACAGACGAGTGTTGAAAATCAATACGAATGAGTATTGACAAAGAAATGATAACCAGGACGAGTGTTGAAAATCAATACGGACAGAGTATTGACAAAGGAATGATTAACACGGACGAGTGTTGAAAATCAATATGGACGAGTATTGACAAAGAAATGATTAACACGGACGAGTGTTGAAAATCAATACGGACGAGTATTGACAAAGAAATGATTAACACGGACGAGTGTTGAAAATCAATACGGACGAGTATTGACAAAGAAATGATTAACACGGACGAGTGTTGAAAATCAATATGGACGAGTATTAACAAAGAAATGATTAACACGAACGAGTTTGAAAATCAATACGGACGAGTATTGACAAAGAAATGATTAACACGGACGAGTGTTGAAAATCAATACGGACGAGTATTGACAAAGAATGATTAACACGGACGAGTGTTGAAATCAATACGGACGAGTATTGACAAAGAAATGATTAACACGACGAGTGTTGAAAATCAAACGACGAGTATTGACAAAGAAATGATTAACACGGACGAGTGTTGAAAATCAATACGGACGAGTATTGACAAAGAAATGATTAACACGGACGAGTGTTGAAAATCAATACGGACGAGTATTGAGAAAGGAATGATTAACACGGACGAGTGTTGAAAATCAATACGGACGAGTATTGAAAAGGAATGTTAACACGGACGAGTGTTGAAAATCAATATGGACGAGTATTGACAAAAGAAATGATTAACACGA
>NW_026113509.1:0-20253 GCF_024323335.1 Lathyrus oleraceus
ACGTTTTCATCATTCATACTATTCAATCAAAGGTCATATGTTTGACAACAACGTTTTCATATTACACGATTCAATCAAATGCTTGGGTACTTGTAACACCCTTTAAATACCCCAAATATTTAGTTAAAATAATAACATATCAATCAAAGTAATATGCCCCGAAGGGTGTCACACAATCAATTTCACAACAATTATCAAAACATCCGTCATGCGCATTTATTAAATAAAAATAAGACTCTTTGCATAATCTCGCAGCGGGTACAAAACATCGACATTCAAATCATGTACTACATTACATGTAAAGTTGAATCACAACTAACTTAAAACGTAGCCAACATTCCTCCCGATGTTACATCTACCAGAGCATGACCCACTAAGGACGACACTAGACTCCATAGCACTAGCTTCTACTCAACTCACTGCTCGTTACCTGAAAAATAGATGTAAGGGTGAGTTCCTCAATCAATATAATAAGCATTATAGGAAACATGTAATGCTAAGTAAATAACACATCAATTCACCCTAATCAGACTACACACTCCGCAACGGCAATATCCGTTCAAACATCATATTTCAACAGTATATATATAGCATATGTATAACCTCAACCATACTCAACATCAAAAAAACAACAATAACACACATATAATACTGGAATACATCCATTCATATATGCCATACATTCCATTATGAAATGAGACTCCACACATGCTGGTACGACTATTCTTGAACATACAGTTCAAGCTCACCGATCAAATCCAGATACGGCTACTAAGCTCACTAGTCCCACTCATTTGAGATCTAATGACTCACTCACCAATTCCTCACCATGGGAATTAGCTACAGCCCCGAAGGCTAGACTATGCACACTAATCATCTAGCATGCAAACATCAACAACAAACCCACCATGGTTCACTCACTAATTCCTCACCATGGGAATTAGCTACAGCCCAAAGGCTAGAATAAGCATGCTAATCACCTAGCAATGCAACCACAACAGCAACAATTCAAGAATAGACATAAGCTCACACTCTAAGCCATAAAACAGTCTATTCACAAATGCATACATAAACTGATACATTCACAGCATCATGCTTATCATCACACATCATAATACATTTTATCACAAAGCATATCACATCATGCCACATAATCAAATACAGTATTAGCACATTCCTAATACCTATACTACTCAAAACAACGGGAAATGATCCCTGCTACATCTATCAGCTAAGTACATCACTCAGCCTAAACAACCAAAAACTGCACAACAACAGCATAGAAAAATCACAATTCTGCCCATACGCGTATTGCCTATGCCCCATACGCGTATTGCCCACGCCTGACCAAATCCATACGGCGTAATGCCCACGCCCATACGCGTATGCTACGCGTATCACATTCCCATACGCGTACCAACAGAGACCAAAACACGTTCAAAACATCATCTTCCTCATCCATACGCGTATTGCCTAGTGCCATACGCGTACCAGCCATCTCATACGCGGATTGCCTAGTGCCCTACGCGTATGACCAGAAACCAGAACTCTCAGATCTGCAATGGCTTTCTCTGCTACGAGATCTATCAAATTTACCCTTCCACAGTCCAAATTTCATACAACATTACACATAACATCTAACACGAATCATACATTTTCGATTTCACAAATTGTTAACCTTTCTACCTCTAATTCCTACGAATTTCTCATCAATCATCACCCAAATTCGTTCATCAATAAGTCACAAGTTCATCACATATATCATTCAATCAGAGGCAATTTCAATGGTTTCTCACTACCCATCACATACTATCCCATAATACCCGTTAATCGATGATAAACCCCCCTTACCTGAGTTAATCCGGCACTTCCGTTAGCTTCAAGCTTTTCCTCTTCTCTTGCTCTGCCTCTTTTCCCTTTCTCTTTCAGCCGCTTCTCTTTTCCTTTTTCACGTGAAAAAACCCTTTTCCAAATTTAGGACTTTTATTTTCCAACTTATATACTCCAATAATAAAAACCAATAATATTATCCCATAATAATATTAATAATCCAATAATTTTCTAATTATTTAATTAAATTAATAAATAAAATATAACTTAATTTAAACAATTATTTCTTAATTCATCGGGTGTTACAACTCTCCCCCACTAAAAGAGTTTTCGTCCTCGAAAACATACCTCATGCGAACAACTCAGGATAAGACTCTTCATAGACTCTCAAGTTCCCAAGTCACATTGCCACCTGCTGGTCCTCCCCACGCTACCTTCACCAGGCGATCTCTTTACCCCGCAACTGCTTCAACTCTCGATCCTCGATCCTCATAGGTGATGTTTCAACAGTCAGGTTATCTCTCACCTGTACAGATCTATTTGGACTACATGTGACGGATCATGAATGTACCTCCTCAACTGAGACACATGAAAAACCTCATGCAAATTCGCAACGCGACGGCGGTAAAGCGATACGATAGGCTACCTCTCCTATCTCTCCAAAATCTGATAAGGACCAATAAATCGAGGTGTCAACTTCTTTGACTTCAAAGCTCGACCAACACCAGTTATCGGAGTAACACGAAGAAGAAACACATGATCTCCCTCTTGGAACTCAAGTGACTTCCTCCTCTTGTCATGATAACTCTTCTGACGACTCTGAGCAATTTCATCTTCTCCTGAATCATCTTAATCTTTCCGTAGTTTGTTGAACAATCTCCGGTCCAACCACAGCACTCTCACCGGACTCATACCAACATAACGGTGTCCGACATCTCCTACCATACAAAGTTTCAAACGGTGCCATACCAATGCTCGAATGAAAACTATTGTTGTAGGTAAACTCAATCAAAGGTAAATAACAATCCCAAGCACCTCCTTTTTCCAAAACACAAGCTCTCAAAAGATCCTCTAGTGACTGAATCGTCCTCTCAGTCTGACCATCAGTTTGCGGATGATATGCAGAACTCAATCTCAGCTTAGTTCCCAAAGCCTTCTGCAAACCTTCCCAGAACTTTGATGTAAATCTAGGATCTCTGTCCGAAACAATACTAGACGGAATACCATGCAAACTTACCATCTTCTCAATATACAACTCGGCAATCTCTCTAACGGATAATCCATTCTGATCGGAATGAAATGAGCCGATTTCGTCAATCTGTCAACAATCACCCAAATAGCTTCAAAATTCTTATTTGTCCTCGGCAAACCAGACACAAAATCCATACTGATACTATCCCACTTCCACTCTGGGATCGCCAACGGTTGCATTAGCCCAGACGGCTTCTGATGCTCAATCTTTGACTTCTGGCAAGTCAAACAGGAATAAACAAAACTCGCAATTTCTCTTTTCATTCCCGGCCACCAAAATAGCTTCTTCAAATCATGATACATCTTTAGCTCTAGGATGAATACTCAGGCCACTACGATGTCCTTCCTCCAGGATACTCTTCTTAAGTTCGGTAACATTCGGAATACATACCCGATTACCAAATTTCAAACACCACTCTCATCAACTCTGGATTCACCCCTTGACTTGATTCACTAAGTCAACTTATCAACCAAAAGCATATCGGATTTCTGACCCTCTCTAATCTCATCCAGAATACCATTCGTTAACTTCAACATCCCCAATTTAACACTATTGTGAGTACTTCTCACACACCAAACTCAAGTCTCTAAACTGCTCAATCAAATCCAATTCCCTAACCATTAACATAGACATATGCAATGATTTCCGACTCAATGCATCAGCCACTACATTTGCTTTACCCGGATGGTAGTTCAAACCAAAGTCATAATCCTTCAGAAACTCTAGCATCTCCTTTGTCTCATATTCAGCTCTTTCTGATCAAACAAATACTTTAAACTTTTATGGTCACTGAAAACTTCAAATCTTGACCCGTACAAATAATGCCTCCATAACTTCAGAACAAATACCACGGCTGCCAACTCTAAATCGTGCGCGTCGGATAGTTCCTCTCATGAACCCTCAGCTGTCTCGAAGCATAAGCTATAACCTGCTTATTTTGCATCAACACACCCCCAAACCCAACATGAAGCATCACAGTAAACCTCAAACAGTTCCGACGGACTCGGTAATATCAGAATAGGAGCAGTAGTTAACCTTCTCTTTAACTCTTGGAAAACTTCTTCACATTTTGAGTCCCAAACAAACGCTTGCCCCTTTCTAGTCAACATCGTCAACGGTAACGCCAACTTAGAAAATCCCTCAATGAACTTCCTATAATAACCTGCAAGTCCAAGAAAACTCCTTATCTCAGAAACAGACTTCGGAGCTTCCCACTTAGATACCGCTTCTATCTTAGAAGGATCAACAGCAACACCACCTCTTGAAATCACATGACCAAGAAAACTAACCTCTTCTAACCAAAATTCACATTTAGAGAGTTTAGCAAATAACTTCTTTTCTCGGAGAACTTCTAAAACCACTCTCAAATGCTCAGCATGCTCTTCTTCAGATTTCGAATACACCAAAATGTCATCAATAAACACACAACAAACTTATCTAGGTACGGATGGAAAATCCTATTCATATACTCCATAAATACTCCAGGCGCATTAGTCACACCAAAAGCATTACAGAATACTCATAATGTCCATACCTCGTTCTGAAAGCAGTCTTCTGAATATCCTCAGTTTTCACACGTATCTGATGATACTCAGATCTCAAATCTATTTTGCTGAACACACTCGCACCAACTAACTGATCCATCAAATCATCAATCCTCGGCAAAGGATACCGATCTTGATAGTCACTTTATTCAATTGCCTGTAGTCCACACACAACCTCATAGTACCTTCTTTCTTCTTAACCAATAACACTGGTGCACCCCACGGTGATACACTCGGACGAATAAATTTCTTATCCAACAGATCTTCCAACTGACTCTTCAATTCAGTTAACTCAACGCAGACATACGGTACAGAGCCATCGATATCGGTCTAGTACCAGGTACCAAATCAATCGAGAACTCGACTTCACGCTCTGGCGGCAATTCATTCACTTCTCCGGGAACACATCAGGGAAATCACACACCACAGCCAGATCACAAATCACCAGTTTATCTTTAGTCTCCAAAGTTGCTAACAGCATAAACACTCTGCCCCATCCGCTACTTCCTCATTCACTTGTTTGCTGATAGAAACAAACTCTTTCCCTCCTCAATCTCAGGAAAGATCACAGTCTTATCAAAACAGTTGATAGAAACTCGATTAAACACCAACCAGTTCATACCCAGAATAACGTCAATCTGCACTAATGGAAGACACACAAGGTCTATCCCAAAGTCTCTACCAAAAATACTCAAAGGACAACTCAAGCAAACTGAAGTAGTAGTCACTGAACCTTCGCAGGAGTATCAATCACCATACTACCAAGCATCTCAGATATCTCTAACTTAAGTTTCACAGCACAATCCAAAGATATAAAGGAATGAGTAGCACGGTGTCAATAATAGCTACAAGAGGAAAGCCATTATATTACACGTACCTCGGATCAAACGATCATCTGCAGAAGTCTCAGAACCCGATAAAGCAAAGACCTTGCCTCCTGACTGATTCTCTTTCTTCGGCTTAGGACACTGTGGACTGATATGGCCCACTTCTCCACAGTTGAAACAAGTCACAGTCTTCAACCGACACTCTGCAGCCAAATGACCACCTTTTCCACACTTGAAACACTTCATCTCAGCACTGGTACACTCATGAACACGATGTCCAGCCCGACCACATCTGTAACACTTAACAGGAGCACTAGAGTCTCCCCCACTAGGCCTCTTCATCCCACTCTGCCGCTGGAAACCTTTGCCAGCTGCATACGGTTTCCCACGATCAATCTGATTCTTACCTTTCCTGTCAACCCTTTGCTGATAGCTCTCTGCTCTAGCCTTGGAATCCTGTTCGAAAATCCTGCAACAGTCAACCAAATCAGAAAACACCCTGATCCGCTGATATCCAATCGCCTGCTTGATCTCGGGACGCAACCCGTTCTCAAACTTCACACATTTGGAAAATTCCCCAGTAGCCTCACTATAGGGAGTATAATACTTTGACAGCTCTGTGAACTTAGCAGCATACTCAGTAACAGACCGGTTACCCTGCTTCAATTCCAAGAATTCTATTTCTTTCTTTCCTCTGACATCCTCTGGAAAGTACTTCCTCAGAAATCTCTCTCTGAACACTGCCCAAGTAATCTCAGCATTTCCAGCAGATTCCAACTCAGTGCGGGTAGCAACCCACCAATCATCAGCTTCCTCTGACAGCATATGCGTACCGAACCTGACCTTCTGGTTATCGGCACACTCAGTTACTCGGAAGATTCTCTCGATCTCCTTCAACCACTTCTGAGCGCCATCTGGATCGTATGCTCCCTTAAACATTGGAGGATTGTTCTTCTGGAACTCACTCAGTTGACGAGCAGCTCCCATTCCCAACAACATTCGGATTTCGTCCAAGTACTCCAGCTAGCATACCCAGAGCCTCAGCAATTGCAGCATCATCTCTACCTCTTCCAGCCATCTCTTCTGAAAAACCCAAACAAACTAAAACAATGAGTACTGATAGGTTACACAACACCTATACGTACAGGGGAAACAGAATAATTACGACTCGACTCGACCGACTATGCCTGATACCACTAATGTAACACCCTTCTAAATACCCCAAAATATTTAGTTAAAATAATAACATATCAATCAAAGTAATTATGCCCGAAGGGTGTCACACAATCATTTCACAACAATTATCAAAACATCCTGTCATGCTCATTTATTAAATCAAAATAAGACTCTTTTGCATAATTCGCAGCGGGTACAAAACATCGACATTCAAATCATGTACTACATTACATGTAAAGTTGAATGAACAACTAACTTAAAACGTAGTCAAACATTCCCTCCCGATGTTACATCTACCAGAGCATGACCCACTAAGGACGACACTAGACTCCATAGCACTAGCTTCTACTCAACTCACTGCTCGTACCTGAAAAATAGATGTAAGGGTGAGTTCCTCAATCAATATAATAAGCATTATAGAACAAATGTAATGCTAAGTAAATAACACATCAATTCACCCTAATCAGACTACACACTCCGCAACGGCAATATCCGTTCAAACATCATATTCAACAGTAATATATATAGCATATGTATAACCTCAACCATACTCAACATCAACAACACAACACATAACACACATATAATACTGGAATACATCCATTCATATTATATGCCATACATTCAGTATGAAATGAGACTCCACACATGCGGTACCGACTATTCTTGAACATACAGTTCAAGCTCACCGATCAAATCCAGATACGGCTACTAAGCTCACTAGTCCCACTCATTTGAGATAATGACTCACTCACCAATTCCTCACCATGGGAATTAGCTACAGCCCCGAAGGCTAGACTATGCACACTAATCATCTAGCATGCAAACATCAACAACAAACCCACCATGGTTCACTCACTAATTCCTCACCATGGGATTAGCTACAGCCCCAAAGGCTAGAATAAGCATGCTAATCACCTAGCAATGCAACCACAACAGCAACAATTCAAGAATAGACATAAGCTCACACTCTAAGCCATAAAACAGTCTATCACAAATGCATACATAACTGATACATTCACAGCATCATGCTTATCATCACACATCATTAATACATTTTATCACAAAAGCATATCACATCATGCCACATAATCAAATACAGTATTAGCACATTCTACTAATACCTATACTACTCAAAACAACGGGAAATGATCCTGCTACATCATACATCAGCTAAGTACATCACTCAGCCTAAACAACCAAAAACTGCACAACAACAGCACAGAAAAATCACAATTCTGCCCATACGCGTATTGCCTATGCCCATACGCGTATTGCCCACGCCTGACCAAATCCATACGCGTAATGCCCACGCCCATACGCGTATGCTACGCGTATCACATTCCCATACGCGTACCAACAGAGACCAAAACACGTTCAAAACATCATCTTCCTCATCCATACGCGTATTGCCTAGTGCCATACGCGTACCAGCCATCTCATACGCGTATTGCCTAGTGCCATACGCGTATGACCAAAAACCAGAACTCTCAGATCTGCAATGGCTTTCTCTGCTACGAGATCTATCAAATTTACCCTTCCACAGTCCAAATTTCATACAAACATTACATATAACATCTAACACGAATCATACATTTTCGATTTCCCAAATTGTTAACCTTTCTACCTCTAATTCCTACGAATTTCCCTCAATCATCACCCAAATTCGTTCATCAATAAGTCACAAGTTCATCACATATATCATTCAATCAGAGGCAATTTCAATGGTTTCTCACTACCCATCACATACTATCCATAATACCCGTTAATCGATGATAAACCCCCCTTACCTGAGTTAATCCGGCACTTCCGTTAGCTTCAAGCTTTTCCTCTTCTCTTGCTCTGCCTCTTTCCCTTTCTCTTTCAGCCGCTTCTCTTTTCCTTTTTCACGTGAAAAACCCTTTTCCAAATTTAGGACTTTTTATTATTCCAACTTATATACTCCAATAATAAAACCCAATAATATTATCCAATAATAATATAAATCCAATAATTTTAATTATTTAATTAAATTAATAAATAAAATATTAACTTAATTTAAACAATTATCTTAATTTCATCGGGGTGTTACAGGTACAACAACCACATTTTAGCATTCCACACAATTCAATCAAATATCATAGGTACAATAACCACATTTTCATCATTCACACAATTCAATCAAATTTCATGGGTTTAACAACAACAGTTTCATCATTCACACAATTCAATCAAATTTCATGGGGTGTTTGACAACAACATTTTCATCATTCACACAATTCAATCAAATTTCATGGGTTTAACAACAACATTTTCATCATTAACACAATTCAATCAAATTTCATGGGTTTAACAACAACATCTTCATCATTCAAACAATTCAATCAAATTTCATAGGTTTAACAACAACATTTTCATCATTCACACAATTCAATCAAATTCATGTGTTTAACAAACAACTTTTCATCATTCACACAATTCAATCAAATGTCATAGGTTTAACAACAACATTTTCATCATTCACACAATTCAATCAAATTTCATGGGTTTAACAACAACATTTTCATCATTCACACAATTCAATCAAAATTCATATGTTTGACAACAACGTTTCATCATTCACACAATTCAATCAAATGTCTTGGGTTCAACAACAACATTTTCAGCATTCACATAATTCAACCAAATTTCATGGGTTTAACAACAACATTTTCATCATTCACACAATTCAATCAAATTTCATAGGTTTAACAACAACATTTTCATCATTCACACAATTCAATCAAATTTCAAAGGTTTAACAACAACATCTTCATCATTCCAACAATTCAATCAAATTTCATAGGTTTACCAATAACATTTTCATCATTCATACAATTATATCAAATTTCATGGGTTTACAACAACATCTTCCTCATTGACACAATTCAATCAAATATCATAGGTTTAACAACAACATCTTCATCTATCATACAATTCAATCAAATTTCATGGGTTTTGACAACAACATCTTCATCATTGACACAATTCAATCAAATGTCATAGGTTTGACAATAACATCTTCATCTTTCACCAATTCAATCAAATATCATAGGTTTAACAACAACATCTTCATCTTGCATACAATTCAATCAAATTTCATAGGTACAACAACCACATTTTCATCATTCACACAATTCAATCAAATTTCATGGGTTTAACAACAACATTTTCATCATTCACACAATTCAATCAAATTTCATGGGCTTAACAACAACATCTTCATCATTCACACAATTCAATCAAATTTCAAGGGTTTAACAACAACATATTCATCATTCACACAATTCAATCAATTTCAAGGGTTTAACAACAACATCTTCATCATTCACACAATTCAATCAAAGATATCATAGGTTTAACAACAACATTGTCATCTTTCATACAATTCAATCAAATTTCATGGGTTTGACAACAACATTTTCATCATTCACACAATTCAATCAAATGTCATATGTTGACAATAAAGTTTCATCATTCACACAATTCAATCAAATTTCATAGTTCTAACAACCACATTTTCATCATTCACAGAATTCAATCAAATTTCATAGGTACAACAACATTTCATCATTCACACAATTCAATCAAATTTCATAGGTTTAACAACAACATCTTCATCATCACACAATTCAATCTAATTTCATAGGTTTAACAATAACATTTTCATCATTCACACAATTCAATCAAATTTCATAGGTTTAACAATAACATTTTCATCATTCACACAATTCAATAAATGTCATAGGTTTGACAACAACGTTTTCATCATTACACGATTCAATCAAATGTGCGTGGGTACAACAACCACATTTTCATCATTCACATAATTCAATCAAACATCTTAGGTACAATAAACACATTTTCATCATTCACACAATTCAAATCAAATTTCACGGGTTTAACCACAACATTTTCATCATTCACACAATTCAATCAAATTTCATGGGTTTAACAACAACATTTTCATCATTCACACAATTCAATCAAATTTCATGGGTTTAACAACAACATTTTCATCATTCACACAATTCAATCAAATTTCATAGGTTTAACAACGACATCTTCATCATTCCAACAATTCAATCAATTTCATAGGTTTACAATACATTTTCATCATTCACACAATTCAATCAAATGTCATGTTTGACACAACGTTTTCATCATTCACACAATTCAATCAAATGTCATATGTTGACAACAACGTTTTCATCATTCACACAATTCAATCAAATTTCATGGGGTTAACAACAACATTTTCATCATTCACACAATTCAATCAAAATTCAAAGGTTTGACAACAACGTTTTCATCATTCACACAATTCAATCAAATGTCTTGGGTACAACAACCACATTTTCATTCACATAATTCAATCAAATTTCATAGGTACAACAACCACATTTTCATCAATCACACAATTCAATCAAATTTCATGGGTTTAACAACAACATTTTCATCATTCACACAATTCAATCAAATTTCAAGGGTTTAACAACAACATTTTCATCATTACAACAATTCAATCAAATTTCATAGGTTTAACAACAACATTTTCATCATTCCAACAATTCAATCAAATTTCATAGGTTTAACAATAACATTTTCATCATTCACAAAATTCAATCAATTTCATGGGTTTAACAACAACATTTTCATCATTCACAAAATTCAATCAAATTTCATGGGTACAACAACCACATTTTCATCATTCACACAATTCAATCAAATTTCATGGGTGTAACAACAACATTTTCATCATTCACACAATTCAATCAAATTTCATGGGTTTAACAACAACATTTTCATCATTCACACAATTCAATCAAATTTCATAGGTTTAACAACAACATTTTCATCATTCACACAATTCAATCAAATTTTATGGGTTGAACAACCACATCTTCATCATTCACCAATTCAATCAAATATCATAGGTTTAACAACCACATTTTCATCTTTCAAACAATTCAATCAAATTTCATGGGTTTAACAACACATTTTCATCATCACACAATTCAATCAAAATTCATATGTTTGACAACAAAGTTTTCATCATTCACACAATTCAATCAAATTTCATAGGTTTAACAACCACATTTTCATCATTCACATCACACAATTCAATCAAATTTCATAGATACAACAACTTTTCATCATTCACACATTCAATCAAATTTCATAGGTTTAACAACAACATCTTCATCATTCAAACAATTCAATCAAATTTCATAGGTTTAACAATAACATTTCATCATTCACACAATTCAATCAAATTTCATAGGTTTAACAACAACATTTTCATCATTCACACAATTCAATCAAATATCATGTGTTTGACAACAACATTTTCATCATTCATACAATTCAATCAAATGTCATAGGTTTGACAACAACCACATTTCCATCTCACAAATTCAATCAAATTCCTAGGTACACAAACCACAGTTTTCATCATTCACACAATTCAATCAAATGTCTTGGGTTTGACAACAACCATATTTTCATCATTCACATAATTCAATCAAACTTCATAGGTACAATAACCACTTTCATCTTTCACACAATTCAATCAAATTTCATGGGGTTAACAACAACATTTTCATCATTCACATACAATTCAATCAAATTTCATGGGTTTAACAACAACATTTTCATCAAGTTCACACAATTCAATCAAATTTCATAGGTTTAACAAACAACATCTTCATCATTCCAACAATTCAATCAAATTTCAAAGGTTTAACAATAACATATTCCTCATTCACACAATTCAATCAAATGTCTTGGGTTTAACAACCACATCTGGTGGGCAGCTTTCATCATTCACATAATTCAATCAAATATCATAGGTACAACAACAACATTTTCATCCTTCATACAATTCAATCAAATTTCATGGGTTTGACAACAACATGTTCATCATTCAAACAATTCAATCAAATGTCATGGGTTCAACAACAACATTTTCATCATTCACACAATTCAATCAAATTTCATAGGTTTAACAACAACATCTTCATCATTCACACAATTCAATCAAATTTCAAGGTTTACAGAGAGAGAGCGGGCCTATAGATAATCACAACAACATTTTCATCATTCACACAATTCGATCAAATTTCATGGGTTGACAACAACATTTTCATCATTGACACAATTCAATCAAATATCATAGGTTTAACAACAACATCTTCATCTTTAACACAATTCAATCAAATTTCATAGGTTTGACAACAACATTTTCATCATTCACACAATTCAATCAAAGGTCATAGGTTTGACAACTAACATTTTCCAACCACATTTCATCATTCACACAATTCAATCAAATTTCATGAGTTTAACAACAACATTTTCATCATTCACACAATTCACTCAAATTCATGGGTTTAACAACAAACATCTCATCATTCACACAATTCAATCAAAATTCAAGGGTTAACAACAACATTTTCATCATTCACACAATTCAATCAAATTTCAAGGGTTTAACAACAACATCTTCATCATGCACACAATTCAATCAAATTTCATAGGTTTAACAACAACATTTTCATCTTTCACACAATTCAATCAAATTTAACATGGGTTGACAACAACATTTTCATCATTCACACAATTCAATCAAATGTCATATGTCTGACAACAACGTTTTCATCATTCACACAATTCAATCAAATTTCATAGTTTTAACAACCCAACATTTCATCATTCACAGAATTCAATCAAATTTCATAGGTACAACAACATTTTCATCATTCACACAATTCAATCAAATTTCATGGGTTTAACAACAACATCTTCATCATTCACACAATTCAATCAAATTTCATAGGTTTAACAACAACATTTTCATGCATTCAACAATGCAATCAAATTTCATGGGTTTACAATAACATTTTCATCATGCTCATACAATTATATCAAATTTCATGGGTTGACAACAACATTTCATAATGTTGCCAACCAATTACAATCATAATTCAGGTAGCGGATCTACACCCCAAGAAAGTGGTCTTCCTAGCTTCCCACCCTCAATCAACTTCAAAAGGTTTACCAAAAACATTTCATTCCATTCACACAATTCAATCACTGCTATGTTTGGCCACAGACGGTCACAACATCCTATCACAAACCTTCAAAACTCAAATGTCTTGGGTACAACCACAAGGTACAAGCCCACTATTTCATCATTCACACAATCAATCAAATTTCAGGGGTAGAAAATATAATTAAAGAGCAAACACAAAAGCATTTCATCTCATTCACACAATTGCAATCAAATTTCATGACAGGTTTATACAACAACATTTTCAGCTCATTCACACAATTCAATCAAATTTCATAGGTTAACAACAACATCTTCATCATTCCAACAATACAATCAAATTCATAGGTTTTAAACAATAACATTTTCAGCTTCACACAATTCAATCAAATGTCTTGGATTTAACAACCACATTTTCATCATCACATAATTCAATCCAATTTCATAGGTACAACAAACCACTTTCATCATTCACACAATTCAATCAAATTTCATGGGTTTACAACATCATTTTTCATCATTCACACAATTCAATCAAATTTCATGGGTGTAACAACAACATTTCATCATGCACACAATCTCAATCAAATTCATAGGTTTAACAAAACATCTTCATCATTCCAACAACTCAATCAAATTTCATAGGTTTACCAATAACATTTTCATCATTCATACAATATATCAAATTCATTGGTTTTGCCAACAACAACATCTTCAGCATTGCACACAAGTCAATGCATGTCATGGGGGTGACAACAACTCTCACAGGGACCCAAGGCAAGCCAAAGGCAGAGGGGGGACTAAGATCTCCGTCGGGCGCTGGCACACACGAGGCAATGCAAATGGGGGGGGTGACTAACAACCATCAAGGGTCAGTTCACAGAATGTCAGCAAAGTGCAGAGGGGACAACAACATGGCAGCAGGCAAACAAGCAATCAAAGTGGCAGGGGGTTAACAAACAACAGTTGCAGCAGGCACACATAGGTCAAGCAAAGTGCAGGTTGATACAACAACACTTGCATCAGTCACACAATTCAATGCAAAATTGCATAGGTGTAACAACAATGGCATCATTCCAACAATTCAAGCAAATTTCATAGGTTTAACACAGATCAATTTTTCAGCCTTCACACAATTCAATCTAAATGTTGGATTGTAAACACACATTTTCATCCTTCACATAATTCAATCAAATTCCATAGTGTCAACAACCACATTTCATCATTCACACAATTCAATCAAATTTCATGGGTTTAACATACATCCATTTTCATCATTCACACAATTCAATCAAATTTCGGGGTGTAACAACAACATTTTCATCATTCACACAAGTCAATCAAATTTCATAGGTTTAACAACACATCGTCATCATTCCAACAACTCATCACAATTCATAGGTTTACCAATACATTTTCATCATTCATACAATTATATCAAATTTCATGGGTTTGACAACAACATCTTCATCATTGACACAATTCAATCAAATATCATAGGTTTAACAACACATCTTCATCTTTCATACAATTCAATCAAAAAATTTCATGGGTTGACAACAACTTCAGCATTGACACAATTCAAGCAAATGTCAGAGGTTTGACAATAACATCTTCATCTTTCAAGAACAATTCAATCAAATATCATAGGTTGAACAACAACAGCGTCAGCTTTCTATACAAGGCAAGCAAATTGCAGAGGTACAACAACCACATGGTTTCATCAGGCACACAATGTCAATCAAATTTCATGAGTTGAACACACAACATGTTCAGGAGGTCATCACACAAGTCACTCAAATTTCATGGGTGGGGGTTAAAACCACATCTGCATCATTCACCAAGTCAATCAAATGTCAAGGGTTTAACAATAACATATTCAGCATGCACACAAGTCAAGTCAAATTTCAAGGGTTTACAAAACAACAACATCTTCATCAGTTCACACCAATTCAATCAAATATCATAGGGTTAACAACAACATTGTCATCTTTCATACAATGCAATCCGTAAATTTCATGGGTTGACAAAACATTTGCATCATTCACACAAGTCAAGCAAATGTCATATGTTTGACAATAAAGTTTCATCAGTCACACAATTCAATCAAAGTGCAGCGTGCTAACAACCACATTTTCATCATTCACAGAATTCAATCAAATTTCATAGGTACAACAACATTGTCATCATTCACACAATTCAATCAAATTTCATAGGTTTAACAACAACATCTTCATCATTCACACAATTCAATCAAAATTTTCATAGGTTAACAATAACATTTTCATCATTCACACAATTCAATCAAATGTCATATGTTTGACTACAACGTTTCAGCATTCATACTATTCAATCAAATGTCATATGGTTGACAACAACGGTTTTCATCATTCACACAAGTTAATCAAAGGTCTTGGGTACAACAACCACATTTTCATCATTCACAGTAATTCAATCAAATTTCATGGGTTTAACAACAACATTTTCATCATTCACACAATTCAATAAAATTTCATGGGTTTAACAACAACATTTTCATCATTCACACAATTCAATCAAATTTCATGGGTTTAACAACAACATTTTCATCATTTCACACAATTCAAGCAAATTTCAGGGGTTTAACAACAACAGTTTCAGTCATTACAACAATTCAATCAAATTTCATAGGTTTAACAACAACATCTTCATCATTCCAACAATTCAATCAAATTTCATAGGTTTAACAATAACATTTTCATCATTCACACAATTCAATCAAATGTCATATGTTTGACAACAACGTTTTCATCATTCACACAATTCAATCAAATGTCATATGTTTGACAACAACGTTTTCATCATTCACACAATTCAATCAAAATTTCCATATTGTTAGATTATTTAGCGGATGTAGTAGTTTTCATGGGTTTAACAACAACATTTTCATCATTCACACATTCAATCAAAATTCATATGTTTGACAACAACGTTTTCATCATTCACACAATTCAATCAAATGTCTGGGTACAACAACCACATTTTCATCATTCACAATTCAATCTCGATGTACAAATTTCATAGGTACAACAACCACATTTTCAGCATTCACACAATTCAATCAAATTTCAAGGGTTTAACAAAAACATTTTCATCATTACAACAATTCAATCAAATTTCATAGGTTTAACAACAACATCTTCATCATTCCAACAATTCAATCAAATTTCATAGGTTTAACAATAACATTTTCATCATTCACACAATTCAATCAAATGTCATATGTTTGACAACAACGTTTTCATAATTCAAACAATTCAATCAAATGTCTTGGGTACAACAACCACATTTTCATCAGTCACATAATTCAATCAAATTTCATAGGTACAACAACCACATTTTCATCATTCACATAATTCAATCAAATTTCATGGGTTTAACAACAATATTTTCATCATTCACACAATTCAATCAAATTTCATGGGTTTAACAACAACATTTTCATCATTCACAAAATTCAATCAAATTTCATAGGTTTAACAACAACATCTTCATCATTCCAACAATACAATCAAATTTCATAGGTTTAACAATAACATTTTCATCATTCACACAATTCAATCAAATGTCTTGGATTTTAACAACCACATTTTCATCATGCACATAATTCAATCCAATTTCATAGGTACAAAACCACTTTTCATCATTCACACAATTCAATAAAATTTCATGGGTTTACAACATCATTTTCATCATTCACACAATTCAATCAAATTTCATGGGTTAACAACAACATTTTCATCATTCACACAATTCAATCAAATTTCATAGGTTTAACAACAACATCTTCATCATTCCAACAATTCAATCAAATTTCATAGGTTTACCAATAATATTTCATCATTCATACAATTATATCAAATTTCATGGGTTTGACAACAACATCTTCATCATTGACACAATTCAAATAAATATCATAGGTTTAACAACAACATCTTCATCTTTCATACAATTCAATCAAATTTCATGGGTTTGACAACAACATCTTCATCATTCACACAATTCAATCAAATGTCATAGGTTTGACAACAAAATCTTCATTTTCACACAATTCAATCAAATATCATAGGTTTGAACACCAACATCTTCATCTTTCATACAATTCAATCAATCTCATAGGTACAACAACCACATTTTCATCATTCACACAATTCAATCAAATTTCATGGGTTTGACAACATCATTTTCACCATTCACACAATTCCCAATCAAATGTCATAGGTTGACAACAACGTTGTCATCATTCACACAATTCAGTCAAATGTCTTGGGTCTTAACAACAACCACATTTCATCATTCACATAATTCAATCAAATTTCATAGGTACAACAACCACATTTCATCATTCACATAATTCAATCAAATTTCATAGGTACAACAACCACATTTTCATCATTCACCAAAGGCAAGCAATGGGCCGGGGGGGAGAACAACTACCATTGAGCATACCACAATTCAATCAAGTTTCATGGGTTTAACAACAACATTTTCATCATTCACACAATTCAATCAAATTTCAAGGGTTTAACAAAAACATTTTCATCATTACAACAATTCAATCAAATTTCATAGGTTTAACAATAACATTTTCATCATTCACACAATTCAATCAAATGTCATATGTTTGACAACAACGTTTTCATCATTCACACAATTCAATCAAATGTCATATGTTTGACAACAACGTTTTCATCATTCACACAATTCAATCAAATTTCATGGGTTTAACAACAACATTTTCATCATTCACACAATTCAATCAAAAATTCATATGTTTGACAACAACGTTTGCAGCAGGCACTACAAGGCAAGCAAAGGGCGGGGGGCCACCCAACACCTGGGCAGATGCACAGACGGCAGCAAATGTTGCAGATGGACAACAACCAAGGTCATCATTCACACAATTCAATCAAATGTCTTGGGTACAACAACCACATTTCATCATTCACATAATTCAATCAAATTTCATAGGTACAACAACACATTTTCATCATTCACACAAGGAAGCAAGTGCTTTATGGTGGTGAACAACACGGTGCAGCAGCATTCAATCAAATTTCAAGGGTTTAACAAAAACATTTTCATCATTACAACAATTCAATCAAATTTCATAGGGTTAACAACAACATCTTCATCATTCCAACAAGTCAATCAAATTTCATAGGTTTAACAATAACATTTTCATCATTCACACATTCAATCAAATGTCATATGTTTGACAACAACGTTTTCATAATTCAAACAATTCAATCAAATGTCTTGGGTACAACAACCACATTTCATCATTCACATAATTCAATCAAGTGCCTATGGACAAACAAACCAACTAGGGGTCTATGCAGGCACAGAAGGCAAAGCAAATTTCATAGGTACAACAACCACATTTTCATCATCACATAATTCAATCAAATTCATGGGTTTAACAACAATATTTTCATCATTACAATTCAATCAAATTTCATGGGTTTAACAACAACATTTCATCATTCACAAAATTCAATCAAATTTCATAGGTTTAACAACAACATCTTCATCATTCAACAATACAATCAAATTTCATAGGTTTAACATAAACATTTTCATCATTCACACAATTCAATCAAATGTCTTGGATTTAACAACCACATTTTCATCATTCACATAATTCAATCCAATTTCATAGGTACAACAACCACAGTTTCATAATCACACAATTCAATAAAATTTCATGGGTTTAACAAAACCATCAATTTCATCATTCACATAATTCAATCAAATTTCATAGGTTTGACAATAACATCCTTATCATTCACACAATTCAATCAAATTCATAGGTTTAACAACAACATCTTCATCATTCCACAATTCAATCAAATTCATAGGTTTACCAATACATTTTCATCATTCATACAATTATATCAAATTTCATGGGTTTGACAACAACATCTTCATCATTGACACAATTCAATCAAATATCATAGGTTTAACAACAACATCTTCATCTTTCATACAATTCAATCACATTTCATGGGTTTGACAACAACATCTTCATCATTCAACAATTCAATCAAATGTCATAGGTTTGACAACAAATCTTCATCTTTCACACAATTCAATCAAATATCATAGGTTTAACAACAACATCTTCATCTTTCATACAATTCAATCAAATTTCATAGGTACAACAACCACATTTTCATCATTCACACAATTCAATCAAATTTCATGGGTTTGACAACATCATTTTCATCATTCACACAATTCAATCAAATGTCATATGTTTGACAACAACGTTTTCATCATTCACACAATTCAGTCAAATGTCTTGGGTACAACAACCACATTTTCATCATTCACATAATTCAATCAAATTTCATAGGTACAACAACCACATTTTCATCATTCACATAATTCAATCCAAAATTCATAGGTACAACAACCACATTTCATCATTCACACAATTCAATCAATTTTCATGGGTTAACAACAACATTTTCATCATTCACACAATTCAATCAAATTTCAAGGGTTTAACAA